>NC_135272.1:5752500-5892500 GCF_051311805.1 Agelaius phoeniceus | reverse complement strand
TTCCACATCGTGGCTCCACGCCAGCGAGCCGGCCCCCTTACCCATTGAAAGTTTGAGAATAGGTAGAGATCATTTCGGCCACAGGACCTCTAATCATTTGCTTTACCGGGTAAAACTGCCCATTGCTGAGTGCCAGCTATCCTGAGGGAAACTTCAGAGGGAACCAGCTACTAGATGGTTCGATTAGGCTTTCGCCCCTAGACCCGGGTCGGACGACCGATTTGCACGTCAGGACTTCTATGGACCTCCACCAGAGTTTCCTCTGCCTTCGCCCTGCCCGGGCATAGTTCACCATCTTTCGGGTCCTAGCACGGACGCTCACGCTCCACCTCCCTGGCCCCGCGAGGGGCCGGTGGGCGAGACAGGCCGGTGGTGCACCCAGGGCTGCCAGGCGCGACCTGCGCCTTGGGATACCACCTCAGCCGGCGTGCGCCGGCCCTCACCTTCATTGCGCCGTGGGCTTTCGACGACGGCCCCTGACTCACGCACGTGCTAGATTCCTTGGTCCGTGTTTCAAGACGGGTTGGGTGGGTAGCCGACATCACCGCGGACCCCGGGTGCCCGAGCACGGCCCGTCAAGCCCAGCCTGGCGGCACCACGTGGTCGGGGCGCACTGAGGACAGTCCGCCACGGTTGACAGCGGCGCCGGGGGCTGGTGGGCCTGGCCCCTGCACCCCAGCGCAAAACACCGCGCTGCGGGGACGCCGCCCCGCCCCCCCCACCCCGGGAGGGGGAGGGGGGTGGAAATGCGACGCCCCCTACCACAGCGCCGCCGATGGGGGGGGAGGAGGGCGTGGCGGCGGTCCTCTCCCTCGGCCCCGGGATTCAGAAAGACCTGCTGCCCGGGGGCTGTAACACCCGCCGCCGCTCACACGGTGCCGGGCAACCTGCCCGCCCGAGGGCCTTCCCAGCCAACCCGGAGCCGGTCGCGGCACACCGCCGCGGAGGAAATGCGCCTGACCAGGGCCGGCTGCTGGCCAGGCAGTGGTCCCTGCGCCAGCCCGCCCCCCTTGGCCCGCCCCTGTGGACAGGGTTCGCCCGAGGGACAGAGGGGAGGCAGGGGCGAGGATCTGCCGAGCCCGCGCCAGCCGATCGCAACTCACCGGGTTGAATCCTCCGGGTGGAGTGCGCAGGCCCCACCCATTTACCTCTTAACGGTTTCACGCCCTCTTGAACTCTCTCTTCAAGGTCTTTTCAACTTTCCCTTACGGTACTTGTTGGCTATCGGTCTTGTGCTGGTATTTAGGCTTAGATGGAGTTTACCACCCACTTTGGGCTGCATTCCCAAGCAACCTGACTCTGAGAAGCCCCAGGCCCGGAGCGCCAGGGGGCCGCTGCTGGCCTCACACCGTCCATGGGCTGCAGCCTCGATCACAAGGACTTGGGTCCCCCGAGAGCTCCGCCGGGGAGGGGGGGTTCTGTAAGCCACATGTCCCGCGCCCCACCGGGGGGGCGGGGATTCGGCGCTGGGCTTTTCCCTCTTCGCTCGCCGTTATTGAGGGAATCCTCATTAGTTTTTTTTCCTCCGCTGACTAATATGCTTAAATTCAGCGGGTCGCCACGTGTGATCTGAGGCTGCAAGCCCAAAGCTCGGCCGCACCACGAATGGGGGCGCGCGCGGAGACGGCCGCCTTGTATCCCCTGCCCGCTACGCCGCCCGCCCCCCCTCTTCTCTGCACTCCCGGATGGAGCCGGAGAGAGAGAGAACGCGCACAGGTGCGAGCGAGCGACGAGGAGAGACGTAGAGCCCCATGCCAGAGACGAGAACTGAAAAGGGAGAGCGGCCGAGACAACCCTGTGTGGAAGGACCTGCCGGGCGGCAGCACGCGCGATGGCCTCGGTGGGGAGAGAGAGAGGAGTGATGGCGCCCCTTGGCACGCCCCGAGACCGCGACAGAAGAGGAGGGGGCGGGCGAAGGCAGGAGGGGGTCGGAACTCCCGTCCCTGGAGGTCTCGCCTCGCGCGTGCGTGCGGCAGCGCAGCACGGTATCGCCGCGGTTCCCACATGCAGACAGCCACCCATGTGGAGGGGGAGGCCGGGGGCGAGGCCCACGCCTCGCCTCCCCTTCTCACCTTCCTCTCTCTTTCTCTCAGCCCTCAGCAGCGCCTTTCGACGCTGTCTCTCACTCTCCACACGCCACTGCGCCACCGCATCCGCAGCACGGTCCCAGCGAGGACGAGCTCCACCCCGTCGGTTCACTCCAGGAGGGGGGAGCTACGGAGCACTCCCCGAGTCTGCATTTAGGGGGACGACGGCCCTGCGCAGCCCGGCCCGGCCCGGCCACGCAGGGCGACAACAACGACGACGACCACAACAATGACGACGCCCACCGGGCCGCAGGGAAGGGATCGAGGCCACCTAGGGAAACGCTTCCCTCACTGAACCCCTGACCGCATTCCCTCTGGGCACCGGCGGGACGCCGACACCGCCACCGCCGCCACCGCTGCCACTGCCCGCTGCAGGCGACGGGCCTGCGAGGCAACCCCGGCCATGCAGCCAGGGTAGCCCCCGGACGGCAATTGATCGTCAAGCGACGCTCAGACAGGCGTAGCCTCGGGAGGAACCCAGGGCCGCAAATGTGTTCGAAGTGTCAATGATCAATGTGTCCTGCAATTCACATTAATTCTCGCAGCTAGCTGCGTTCTTCATCAACGCACAAGCCGAGTGATCCACCACTAAGAGTTGTCTGCCTTTCAGGCACCGCTCACGCTGAGTGGCCCCTTTTTTTGTTACTCTGCTGCCGAGAATGCGCAAGCACGTGCCTGGCTTTGACCGTACGAGCACACAGACATGGAAGGGGAAAAAAAACCAACTGGAGCAACCCACGCTCCGAAGGCCGGCCAAGAGGCGGGGGAGCCCGCACCTCCAGCCACCTCCCCCTGCGAGGGGAGACTCCGACCTCACAAACGCCATCCTTCGGAGGCGGCCCATGCGCCCGGGCTCGGCCCGGCCTCCATGTGGAGGGCCACGCGGTGTGCACCAGAACATGGGAGTGCACGGCGGCCTGCCCGCTTCTCGCTTTCACGGGACGACACACACAACACACACGGCACGCGGCCGGGGGCACATGGCCGTCGGCCCCTGCACACACTGGCTCTCCCTCGGCCCCGATGCCGCGGGCCTCGCGAAGCCCCGCCACACCGCTGCGCGGCTGGCTTTTCTCTTCCCCTACGGCATGGCCTTCCCCCGGGCTTGAGACAGGCATGCGATGATGACAGCCCCCCGCTGGCACACCTCCCACGGGACCGCTCCCTTGCCAGGCAGGCGAGCGACAGGCGGACGCGCTCCACTGCCATCCCGGAGGCAGGCGCCACCGAGACCTGAGCCAGCGTCGCCAGCGTCCGTGGCCTGCCGGATGGCAGACCCCGCTGCCGGTGCTGGGGCCGCACTCCCGGGACCGTCGCTGCCGTGTCATACCGCCAGGGCTCCTTGCCTCAGGCACGTGCTTGGCAGAAGGCGGTACGGCGCTGAGCCGGGGGGTAATGCCCGCTCTCCTCATTTTCACACCAAGATCAGGCGGGGAGAAGCGTCGCTGCGGCCATCCCGCACGCCTTCCTGCGGCCCACACGCGGCCAGGAAGGGCAATGGAGGACGCGACGAGCGGGGCCCGTAACGGGACTGCTTCCGGGCGACGGTGGGTGCCTTCTGGCCAACCGTCCCCGAAGGGAGGGAACCCGTTGAGCGGCTCCGCTGCCACTTGGCACGGGGTTGCGCGCACTCGCAGGCCTCCGCCACTGGAGGGCCCGCTGAGCGCCGGCCTCCCACGACCGGGCGGGCGGTCAAGCCAGGGGACAGCCGGTGGACAACGGCGCCGCCGGTGCACGTCTGAGGAGAAAAGGCCCTCGAGGGGAGGAGAGGCACCAGACACGCCGGACGCGGTGCCACGCGCGAGTGACCGCGGCGGCGGGCCGAGGAGAGAGAGCGCGGGCGGGCCCCGGCGGCTGCGACCCCGCGACCAAGGAAGGGCAGAGAGCGCGTGCTCTCTGCCGGTGTCGCCTGTTACGACAAGGTGAGCGGGTCGGCCCCCAGGGCCGACCATGCCCTGCAGCCTCTCCCCTGAGGCCGGACCGCGGAGAGGCGGGGGCAGGACGCCCTCCCCAGTGCAGCGCAGTTGACCCCCGTGGCGCGCGGCGGGACGACGACGGCAACGGAGGAGCATGGCCGGTGGCAACGGGAAAACCACCGCAGGGGATCGGTGGGAGTAGCTGCCCCCACCCCTCAGTGGTGCCCCACACGGCCACCACCCGGCATGCCTGCCGCCGCCGCCACTGGCACCCCGGCCACCATGGCGGGCCGTGCTGAGCCACCTGTGTCTTTAAACTGCCGTCCGGCCCCGCCGGCCCCCCTTTGGCCCAACCCGCAGCATTTGATGAAACCGAGGGAAAAAAATGGGGGGGACCGCTGAGGCGCGGAGCGTTAGGTACCTGGCCCTTTGGTGAGGGAAATGACCTGCATGGCCCCGCCGGGGTGCCTGCCCCACTGCCGCCCTCGGGGGAGAGTCCACCGGCGGGGGCGCTCCCGACATCTGCCACCAGCACCGGCATGTCCTTCTCGGGGCCCGGGATTTCCCTCAATAGCCTGGTGCTGCGCGTCTGAGAGGACCACCACAGCTCGGGCCGCCCCGCCATCATGGGGGACATGGGCCTGACCACCGAGCACACCTCGGGCGCACGTGCACACCATGAAGCGCGGCCTGGAATGCCCAGAGGCCTTGGCCCTTGGAGTTGCTCTGCCCCACGCAAGAGGGGGGCCGCTTCGCCCAAGAGCGGGGAACTCTGCCGGCCAGCAAAGGCCCCACTCCCTGGTAAGGGAAGGGCCGGAGGACCTGCCTCCTCCAAGCCCCGAAGGCGCCCCCGCCACCCAGCTCCCTCGCCCTTTCCACCTCGGCCGCCGACGGGTGTCATGGCCGGACGGCCGGCTGGCACTCAACAGGCAAAGCAGTGAGGGAAGGGACAGGCGCGCCTCCAGGAGGGGCCATGCCAAGCACCCCTCCCTCCCAGCACCTGGGCGGCTTTCTCACGCACACGCTGAGGAGAGCCAAGCTCGGGTGAACTCGGGCCGCGCCAGGGCACCCGCACCGGGCACACCGGTGACCGGCGTTCGGCGGCGCCAGCTGCGGCGGCGAGAAGCTGGGGGGCCTGCAGCCATGCCCCCGCTCTCCAGCGGGGATGGACCAGTGGCAGACAGGCGCAAGGCCAGGGTGGGGGGGGTGGTGTGAGGGGCGGAAGGGGCAAGCCGCCGTGACGGCAGCGAGCGCGCCATGCTTTGAGGCCTGGCTGCGACGCGCGGTGTAGTGCGGGGAGAGCCCCGCCCGCGCGCACGGTCGCGGGAGCGCTTCGCCGCACCGAGCGGCTTTTACCCCCTCTCCCCCTTCCAAACCCCCGCGCCCAGTGGTGCCGCGCACCTCCGGTCTCTCTCTCTGGGGCTGCGGCGCGCGGCGAAGGGGAAGGGCGTCTGGGCCCCGGTGCTGACCGGGGCCGGCGGTCAGGGGCCGAGCGTGCGAACGGAGCGGGCGCGCGAATGACACCGCGCGCATGCGGCCAGCCAGATGGCCTGGCAAAATGCAGCCAGGGCCAAGCCACACCGGTAATGATCCTTTCGCAGGTTCACCTACGGAAACCTTGTTACAACTTTTACTTCCTCTAGATAGTCGAGTTCGACTGTCTTGACACTCCGGCAGGGCGGTGGCCAACCCCGCCAGGGCTGATCCGAGGACCTCACTAAACCATCCAATCGGTAGTAGCGACGGGCAGTGTCTACAAAGGGCAGGGACTTAATCAACGCAAGCTTATGACCCGCACTTACTGGGAATTCCTCGTTCATGAGGAAGAATTGCAATCCCCGATCCCCATCACCAATGGGCTTCAACAGGTTACCTGAGCCTGCCGGAGGAGGGTAGGCACAAGCTGAGCCAGTCAGTGTAGTGCGCGTGCGGCCCCGGACATCTAAGGGCATCACAGACCTGTTATTGCTCAATCTCGGGTGGCTGAACGCCACTTGTCCCCCTAAGAAGTTGGACGCCAACTGCTCGGGGGTCGCGTAACTAGTTAGCATGCCAGAGTCTCGTTCCTTATCGGAATTAACCAGACAAATCGCTCCACCAACTAGGAACGGCCATGCACCACCACCCACGGAATTGAGAAAGAGCTCTCAATCTGTCAATCCTGTCCGTGTCCGGGCCGGGTGAGGTTTCCTGTGTCGAGTCAAATTAAGCCACAGGCTCCACTCCTGGTGGTGCCCTTCCATCAATTCCTTTAAGTTTCAGCTTTGCAACCATACTCCCCCTGGAACCCAAAGACTTGGGTTTCCCGGGAGCTGCCCGGCGGGTCATGGGAATAACGCCGCTGGATCGCCAGTCGGCATCGTTTATGGTTGGAACTACGATAGTATCTGATTGTCTTCGAACCTCTGACTTTCGTTCTTGTTTAATGAAAACATTCTTGGCAAATGCTTTCGCTCTAGGCCGTCTTGCGCTGGTCCAAGAATTTCACCTCTAGCGGCACAATATGAATGCCCCCGGCCGTCCCTCTTAATCATGGCCCCATTTCCGAAAACGAACAAAATAGAACCGGAGTCCTATTCCACTATTCCTAGCTGCAGTATGCCAGCAGCCGGCCTGCTTTGAACACTCTAATTTTCTCAAAGTAAACGCTTCAGGCCCCGCGGGACACTCAGCTAAGAGCATCGAGGGGGCACCGAGAGGCAGGGGCTGGGACAGGCGGTGGCTCGCCTCGCAGCGGACTGCCAGCTCGATCCCAAGATCCAACTATGAGCTTTTTAACTGCAGCAACTTTAAGACCCGCTATTGGAGCTGGAATTACCGCGGCTGCTGGCACCAGACTTGCCCTCCAATGGATCCTCGCTCAAGGATTTAAAGTGCACTCATTCCAATTACAGGGCCTCGAAAGAGTCCTGTATTGTTATTTTTCGTCACTACCTCCCTGGGTCGGGAGGGGGTAATTTGCGCGCCTGCTGCCTTCCTTGGATGTGGTAGCCGTTTTTCAGGCTCCCTCTCTGGAATCGAACCCTGATTCCCCATCAGCCGTGGTCACCATGGTAGGCACAAACAGTACCATCGAAAGTAGATAGGGCAGACATTCGAATGGGTCGTCGCCGACGCGGGGGCGTGCGATCGGCTCGAGGTTATCTAGAGTCACCAAAGCTGCCGGGCGGGCCCGGGTTGGTTTTGGTCTGATAAATGCACGTGTCCCCGGAGGCTGGCGCTTGTCGGCATGTATTAGCTCTAGAATTACCACAGTTATCCAAGGAGCGGGAGAGGAGCGACCAAAGGAACCATAACTGATTAAATGAGCCATTCGCAGTTTCACTGTACCGCCCGTGTGTGCATAGACATGTATGGCTTAGGCTTTGAGACAAGCATATGCTACTGGCAGGATCAACCAGGTAGCCGCCAACCACGGCGGTGCCGCGAAGCGTCGCGCAAGTGCCTGGACGGAGCGCCCAGACGCGCCCGGCCCACCGGCGAACTCACCCAGCGCCAAACCCTGACCGCCCAGGGCTTCTTGAGCCGACCTGTGGGAGCAGCATCGTGGGCGAAGACACGGCGGCGGGCGGCGGCGTGGTGGCGACGGGTGCCAGCGGCAGGGATGGCGGCCAGGGACATCGCAGCCCGGCAGCGCCTAGGGTGGGGAATGGCGCCACGCGCGAGGGATGCCCCTCGGTGACGGCCGACCCCAGCGGCCGTCCCTTCCCGCGACGCCACGGGCAAGGATCCGGGAGCCCTGCGCAGCTTTTCGCCACTCAGATGGAGCTTGAGGCTTCATCTCTCTCTCTCTCTCTCTCTCTCTCTCTCGTGCTTTTTTTCCCGGGGCCCGCGCCCCGGTTCGACACTTGGCCTCGCGCTCGAAATGACGGGTGCAGCGCGCGGAACGGGGCTTGGCTGGGGCTGACCCGCCCCCCACCAAAGCCGGGAAAAACCCGCCCGCTGACCGGCCGCCAGTGAGGTTAGGCCGAGCGGGGCCCCGCTCAAAGGGGGCAAACCCCATCCCGGCGCGTCCCCCCACCGGGCCGCACGGAAAGCACCGGATGTGCTAGAGGAGGCAGCGACCCGACGAGGCGGGCGCGGCCCAGACACCGAGGCCCGTTTTCAGCCGGGGCGGCTCGCTGAAAGGAAGGAGTGCACGGACCGGGCTCTGTTCCACCTGCGTCCGCGCCCCATCTGGTTCGGGCACTTTCGCCCTCTCTCTTTTCTCTCTTGCCTCTCTCCCTTCTCTCGGCTCAGCTCCAGACGCACCGCCACCTGGCGCTGCTTGTGGCTGGCACCCACACGGGCGCTACCCAGACCGGGGCCGGCACCGGCACCTCGCGTGGGTTTTTAAGGACACCTGTCAAGGCTCAAGGGACCATGCGGTTGTCAGACAGCTCAGGACAGTAAAGACGCCCTTCCCCAGGCCAGCGGGAGGGGCAACACCTCGCCTGCGATGGGAAGCGAATTGGAAAGGAGACCGCCCTGCCCGGGCACCGGACCCCCCCCCACCGTGGCTTCCCCATGACAGAGAAGCCTCAGAAGGAGAGCCGGCCTGCCAGGGGCCCTCTCTGATGCCACCTGAAAAGCCACATCAATCAGGCGTGGCTCTGGGAAGGAGCGGCGTGAACAGCGACAAGGGCCCCAAGGCCACGGTCCTGGGACAACGGCGACGGCCGCCCAGCCCACCTGCGGATCGGATTGCTTGCGGCAGCAGAGAAGCGCAGGGGGTGCCGCCGCCCGCCCACAGCCAACAACGGCTCCCCTTTCGGCTAGGCAACGGCGGGACTGGACTGGACCCCGCCAGGCCGGGGTGGGACTCGGCGGCCCCCCCTCCACTTTCCGGCCCGGGGAACCCGGCCGAGCATGCGAGAAAAAGTGCCCCCAGCCGGGCACCTTGGGCCACCAGCTTTTGCCTGGCCTCGCGGCGGTTGGCTTTCCCTTCTGGAAAAAAAAGCCGGGGGACGGCACAACAGAAAAGGCACACGGAGGTGAATTTGCAACGACCCGTGCTAGTCACGGGGGCCGCGAGGCCGGGGACCCGGTGGGGGGGGGGAGGGCCGAGGTACGCGCCTCACTGCCTCCCCACGACGGACCCACCGGCATCCTGCTCGCGCCTTCGTCGCAACGCTTCTCGGTGCCGCGGCTTAGGGCCACGAGAGAAAAATAAAAAGGCCCGCAGAGGCCTGGCGGGCACCCCCTCAACTCCGCCCGCCGCAACAAAAAGCAACGGACCCAGCACGGCAAACCCGGCCCCACCCAGCATAAGCGGCTCAGTCGATCCGGCCACGACCGAGGTAGGCGAGGCGCCACCGCCTCACCCAGGACCAGTCCGGGGGGGCTCTCCGTTGGGTGTCGGGCCCGTAAAAAAAACCCAAAATAAAACTAGGCCAAAAAAATTCTGCCCGCCACAACGCGGGTCCCCAGCTTAAGGCTAAGGAAGGGTGACGGCTTCAACAACGCAGGCCGGGGACCACCGCTGCCGCCGAGGCGGACCCACGGGCCCAAAACAACAGCAAATGATTCTGGAGCAGAGGCATTGCTTGGAGAAAACTCTCCCCTGCTTTGTCTGGGCAATCCTGAACCAGTGTGGTACATGGCTCTTGCTGCCAATTTCTTGCTCAACAGTGTGATACATGAATGTGATTCGTGCTAACAATTGTAACTATATTTTAAATCTTTGAGAAAATATTTGTTAAAAAGTAAGAGAGGAAAAAGATATGGAATTACTGACACAAACCAGATGTTTTCAGATGTTCATGAGAAAACAGGATGCAGGATGTAGTTTGAGATAAGTAACATCCCAAAAGGCAATAGGCCTCAGGATAATGAAAGAATCAGCCTTGAAATGGACAAAATTGGGATGATTCCAGGTATCGATGAAATCATAAGGCTTCTTTTTGGAATATAATGCTGGCTTCTATAACACAAGACTTGGGGTGCATATGCAGCTTGTGGGGTTGTTCAAAGGACAGTGATGATGAGGAGAAGCCTTTGTGGGAAGCGACCACCAAAAGCCAAAAGACCCCTTAGAAACAAGCAGAGCATGCACTGTGCAGTACAGTGACATAGATTTCAAGAATCAAAAATAGGAGGAGATTGACAGAAAATTATTGAGGAATATGTATTAGCATCCAGTCTAGAAGTTGTCTTTGCATTCTTTATCTTTTGAATGGGAGGCAGGGTGAGAAAACCCCCCTGTATCCTGACTGGTTTTGCTTATGCTTTATCCAAACCACTGCCAAATTATTTTGGATCTGCTTGATTATATTTGATTGCATGATTTCATATAAAATGGCTGCTCAATTAAAATTGCTGCTAAATTCTAATGTTGGTTTATTAAATTAGACATATAGGGAGCTCATTCATAACAACAGCCCACCTCAGTCACCTCCCCGTTGGGACTGTGCTTTCTACTGAGCCAGTCCTGCCAGAAAAGCAGCTTCAAACACACCTCTAAGAAGGCACTGATCCAGATAAAGCACATCCATTCCCCTCTGCCCAGGGCCAGTCCCCTGTACATCTGGCAGCCTGCAAAATCTAACACCCCCTCAGGGTCCAACACATTGTTCCAGCCCAAAGCATAAAGGCAATTTGTTTTGTTAAAGCTGAAGTCATTCCTGCAGGTCCTCGGCCTTCCAAGGCCAACGCTGCCACTCCAGAGGGAATCCTGTGACCCCGAGCATTTGATGGTGACCACACCAAAGCAAGAGGTGGCTCCTTCAGCAGGAGAATGGCACATGGCAATGCTGTGCCTTTGTGTCCCCAGCCTTCCCCCCATTGTTTCAGCAATGGCAGCTACACTTAGGCAGCTTCAGCAGAGCTTATTTGTGTTGGCTGAGTGCAGATCAGGACTCCCAGCCCACCTCTAACAGCAGCTTGCAATGACAACAGCACCTGCACACTGAGCTATTTTGCTGGAGGCAAGCCTGTCACAAGCACACACCCTCTTCAAACTTCCCATCAAACAGAAAGGAGAAGAGCAGGAAAAGGCTGCCTTTGGACCAGTCTTCCCCACGTCTACAGATGGGCCAATTCTGGGGAGAAAACTCCCGCCACTGCTGGCCTTCTTCTTCATGTTGAGAAACTTCTCCCACAGGAACTTAGAGGGAAGCAGCTGAAAGGCAAAAATAAACCAGCTAGAGCCTCAGAGTCGGGCTTGTTCAGAAAGGCTTTTCTTGAACAAGTGGCATGGGTGAACAATTTGTGGTCACATTGTCCAGGACAGTCCTGGAAGCTCTGGAAGTTGCTTGCTGAAATACTCAGCACCAATAAATTAACAATACAGAGTGCAATACATATACTCCAACCACATGGCTCTGTCCCATCAGCTTCTCCGTGATTGCATGTGACATGGTTGGGGATTTCTGCTCTTTGGGGATTTCTTGCCTCTTTAGTGAGGCAGTGACCTTTCCAAAGAATGGGGAGGAGCTCTCAGAACTGCCCTGACTCCATCCCTGTACAGCACTGAGAACTCACAGCAAGGAGATATCACTGCTGGCTGAGTCCAAGAGAGGCAAGAAAGGAACGTTGTACCAAGAGTGAGGAGAACAGGAATGTGTCCAAGTTGTAGTTCTCGCTGTTAATTAGCATTTGTTTTCTCTCTCTGGGCTCACAGACCCCTGCAGAGAAGAAAACAGAGGGATCTCCTGGACAGAGCCTCAGCACTGGGGCATCTTCAGTCAAGTGAGCTCCAGACACCAAGGGACATTTGTGGCCCTGGCTCCAGGGAGCAGGTAAGAACTGTACAGCCCTCAAGATTCCTACCAATCCAGAGCTTTCAAGAGAAGCCAACTCCTTTGGGACAGATACCATCAACACATGGTAAACCAAAATCAGGGGAGAATTCCCAGCACAGGAAGATTTCCACCATCCTGCAGAACAAAGGTGTGATGGTGTTCACAGGGGTCTTAGGATGAGGGAAGAGACGAGGATCTGACTCCATGGTTCAGCAGGCTTGATTTATTATTTTGTGATATATAATTTATTAAAACTACACTAAAAGAATAGAAGAAAGGATTTCATCAGAAAGCTTGCTAAGAATAGAAGAGGAAGGAATGATAACAAAGGCTTCTGGCCTGGACTCTCTGTCTGAGCCAGCTGGGCTGTGATTGGCCATTAATTACAAACATCCAACATGGGCCAATCCAAGATCCACCTGTTGCATTCCACAGCAGCAGATAATGATTGTTTACATTTTGTTCCTGAGGCTTCTCAGCTTCTCAGGAGGAAAAATCCTAAGGAAAGGATTTTTCATCAAAGATATCTGCGACACAAAGGTGCTGAGACATTTTCTTCTGGATGTGCTGCAGCAGATAACTTGCTTTGCTGTACACTGTGTCTGCAGGGCTGGATCTGTGCCCACACAGGAGCTGAGAGAGAACAGCTGCTTTGGAAGCTCTTCCAGCTGGGACCAGCCCTGTCTCACAGGGCTTTGGGCAGAGTTTGAGCTTCCCCCCCAGCATGCTCAGGTGCCCAAGGGCAGCTTGGTCTTGACACCAGCAGGGGGCTATTTACAAATCACAAACGGGACAGGACTGCTGTGGAACTGCCTTGAGCTGTTTTATTTTCCAGCATCACTCTCATTACATGGTTATGACAATGGGAAGATGCCACCTGCTCACATCCCAGGCGGCAGACCAAGAACTTAATGTTACAACTTCCTTTATAAGTTTCTTGACCAATCACACAAAGCAAAAGCACATTGACAGTAGTTCTATCCAACCACTATAAGCACTCGTACCTTTGGTTAAAACAATGCTTGCTTATTTTGAATACAATACCTGCTTGTAAGCCTTAAAGCACAATGCACAGAGCTCCATTATTAAGCTTTAACCCTCCTAATATCTTGCTACCTAAACCCTCCTAATATCTTGCTAGATAAACTTTTCTGTAGCTTAGAGAGTTATTCTAGAGAAGCGTTAATACACAGACCATTGTTCTATTTGTCCTTGCTTTTCTACTTTTTAAATAATTGTTCTGCTGACCTATCTCGTGGCTGCTGCTTAGCTCTAATCACAGTTCTACTGTATCTGAGGCTTGTCTTTTGCAGCTTTCCCAAAACCCTCTAATTTTGTAGATTCCCACAATTCCCCCTCTCTGTTCATCTCAAAAGAAACCTTCATAATTGTGTCGTTTATTACTTGCATTTTGTAGCCTTACTATAATATTTCTGCTTATTACCTACTTAAAGCGTTTTCTTGCTTGCACTAAAGCAGGGGCAGGGAGAGCAGGGACACCAGGGCACTTTGCAGCCTTAACACAGCCCAGTGGGTACTTACAGTGAAAGATGTCAGTCTTTCCCTGGACAAAAGACGAGGTGTCGAGGTCTTCTTTGGGAATCCAGAAGCCATTTTGAAGGCAGGATCTCCCAGATGAGTGACAATGCCTCAACAAAACTGGAAGAAGCAACAATGGAACTCTGACAATCCAGAACCCAATTCATGGCCAATTCAAGGCATATACTGGTGCTAAACATTTTCTAGGATTTGAAAGTAGCTAAGTGCTTGTTTGGTGTAAGTAGCTAGATTGTTAGGCCTCTAGTTGGACTTTATTTGAACTATAGGGCTGCCTTGTGCAATTCAAAGATGGATCATACTGAAACCTGGAGCTAAAAATCTGAGCTTTAGGAATAGTTAGAACAGACAAAGCTGCAGCCTAAATATTACTTTAAAACAGCTGGAGTGGACATCCTTTTCTTTAGGCTAAAGTACCCCTGCTCTCTCAGCTGCTCCTCACAGGACTTGGGAGAGACTGGAATGTTATGGCTAATGGCTTAAAAATTGTTAGAAAGGACTTTCTGCCCATTGGGACAAAACTGTATAAAGAAGCTGCGACCACCCAAGCCCACCCTTCCCTGAAAATGCCTCTGGACTGGAACTTGGCACTGTGAGTTAAGCTGCCGAAGGGAACTTGAGACAAGACAAAGGTGACACTATTGTCCCATTAGCTCAGGGCTGGGGAGAAGTAAACAAGGCTGCAGAGAAAAACCTATCCACAACAAAGCCAAACCCAGCAGCTGTCCTGAAAATCAGCTCTGTCTGCCTTCAAGGTGGGCAAGTCACAGCCACAGACTCGTCTGCTGAGGCCAGGTTTGCACACAAACCTCCCATCAAAGACCTCCACAGTGCCCCCAGACCCATTCCTGAGGCCTTGCACCAGACGACTGCAGGGCACGCAAAGTAACACAACAGATCTGAAAATCCAGAAGCCAATTGATGGCAGACTCAAAGGACAGACAGATGCTAAAGATTTTATATTATTTGAAAGTAGCAATAGACAGAGTCCAACTTGCCCCACCCCAGGGAGGCACCTGGGAGGTCCCACTTTGCCCAAATCTGCATGAATCCATTGGAGTCTTACAGTTTGCAAGACCTCACCACAGAGAAGACCAGAAGAGGATTTGATGGTATGCCAATGGGATCCATGGAATGGTGATGTTTTTCACTTCATCTGTCTCTGTCACTCTCCTTCTTACCCTTCTTCCCAACCCCCCATCCCTCCTCCCTGCCACCCCCCCCCCCCCGCTTCTTTTTCTTTTCCTTTCTCTCTCTCTTCCTCACATTTACTGTTACATAAAATCCAGACTATTGATTTTGGCATATGGTCTCATTTGCACCTCAATTCACAGGCCTCTCTCTAATAATTGTAATAACCAGATGATAACAACCCACTGAAACTTGATGAAACTTGAACAGACCTCATTCCCCTTTAAGCAGTTTAAGCAACCACTAGACGGGAAAAAAAAGTATAGACCAGTACATTTAGAAAATGTTGCATTCCTTCAGTGCAAAAAAAAAAAAAGCAGAATCAGTAGAGCATATATTGTTCATCCACTCAGCTGTGCATTGTGGTGGTGTTCACAGGGGTCTTAGGATGAGGGAAGAGATGAGGATCTGACTCTTGATTTATTATTTGATGATATATATTCTATTAAAATTATACTAAAAGAATAGAAGAAAGGATTTCATCAGAAGGCTAGCTAAGAATAGAAAAAGAAAGAATGAATAACAAAAGCTTGTGTCTCAGACAGAGAGTCCAAGCCAGCTGACTGTGAGTGGCCATTAATTAGAAACAACTCTAGGAGACCAATCACAGATGCACCTGTTGCATTCCAGAGCAGCAGATAACCATTGTTTACATTTTGTTCCTGAGCTCTCTCAGCTTCTCAGGAGAAAAAACCCAAAGGATTTTTCATAAAGCATGTCTGTGGCACTGCAGACCACTGAACTGCTGCACCAGAAGACGGGCATTATCCCATTATCCTGTATTTCCCTTTGGCATTCTCTCTCAGAGTGCAAATACGACAAAGCCAAAAAGTTCAACTTGAGTCAATCTTTACCTCCAAAGGAAATTCAGGAACTTTCTGCAGAGGCCAATGCTCTGCACGCTGATGAACTCCTTGCAGAGGCCAATGCTCTGCACGCTCAGGAACTTTGCAGAGGCCAATGCTCCGCGAACAATTCCCCTGGCGAATGGCCCAGTGAAGCCGCCTGCAGGAGCCCAGGCTGCGCACAACCAGCCAGGGCCGCGTTCTCAGGCAACTGAGGCCGCGCCGCTGTCACAGACGCTGCCGCCGCCTTCGTGGTTTCCAGGCAGCCGCGGAACCCGGCAGCCGCCGCCCTTTCCCGGATCCTGCCCCTCCCGGCCCCGCACGCCCCCCAAGATGCTGCCGGGGCTCGGTGGCTTCGTCTGCCTGGGCTGGGGCTCGGCCTCCCCTGCGGGACAAGGTGAGGGGGGCGTCCCCGGGGGTCGTGTCCCCCCGGGAGCGTGTGTGAGTCCCCCATGTCCCGCCCAAGCCGGGGTCACCCCCTTTTCTCTGCCCAGAGCTCCTGAGCCAGCTCCTGCTGCCCCCTGGGAGGGGCTTTGGGGAGCCCCCCGGGGACCCCCTTGAATGCCCATTCCTGGGCACTGGGACCCTTCGCATCTCCTTCCCCAGCTGCAGGGCCCCCTGCACCCCCTTATCCTGCCCCGATACCCCCTGCACCCCCTTTCCCGGGTATCCTCCTCTCCCAGCCCCTGGATCCCCCGTTTCCATGAGCCCGGGGACCCCCGGACCCCATTCCCGGCCAGCCCGGGGCACCTCAGCCCCAGGCCTTCCTTTGCCCGGCGAGCGGTGACGTCACTGCAGACTCGGGCCGCCATTGGCAAAGAGCAGCAAAGAGCGGCGCCAATGGCGGGGCCGGAGGCGGCTCAGGGGCCGTGAAGAGCCTTGAGCTGTGAGGGGCCCTGAGGGGCCATGAAGGGCCCTGAGGTGTCACTCTTGCGCCCAGAATGACACAGGAACAGGCAGGAGGCAGTATTGCAGAAAGACTAAAAGAAGGTTTAATTCAAGAGAACCGTGCGGTTTTATAGAGTGATACGATATATTCTGTTTGATTGGCTCGTTAACAAAAACATTCTTTATACACCGTCCTTGAGAAGAAGAGAAAGATGAAGTAGAAGAACACCACCTGCTGATTGTTTATACTGAAGTTCTCACATTCTTACAACTTGCTAATAATTCTCACAAGCTGCTGTGAGAAACACTTGCTGTTTCTCTCTCTCTGTGCCATGGCATCCACAGTGAGGGGCTCTGAGGGGTCTTGGGCAACTGTGAGGGAGCCATGAGGGGCCTGTGAGGGACCATGGGGAACTGTGTGGTGTTATCTTTTTATACTAAAAACTACGTGTACACTATTTACAATAACTTCTCAATACTTATCACCTATGTTAGACAGTGAGTTTTTACTCTAATCTAAAAATGCCAACATCACTTTAAAGATGGAGGGAGGGAGGGAGGGAGGGAGGAAGGAAGGAAGGAAGGAAGGAAGGAAGGAAGGAAGGAAGGAAGGAAGGAAGGAAGGAAGGAAGGAAGGAAGGAAGGAAGGAAGGAAGGAAGGAAGGAAGGAAGGAAGGAAGGAAGGAAGGAAGGAAGGAAGGAAGGAAGGAAGGAAGGAAGGAAGGAAGGAAGGAAGGAAGGAAGGAAGGAAGGAAGGAAGGAAGGAAGGAAGGAAGGAAGGGTGATAAATGAATTCACTGGATTCAAGGATCATACAATTATAAATTTATTATTAATATTATGCAAGCAAGAATAAGCAAAGTTCAGCGCTGGGCGGCCGGGAGTCTCCGCTCCTCTAGGCTCGCACCGTTCCTATCCCCAAAGTCCACCTTTTATTGCCTTTTTCTCCCGGGTCCAGGGATGACGTGGTCTGTCTTTTGCGCTTGCTCGTTCAGTTGCTAGGGGGTCTTTTTCTGCCTTCTGGTGGTCGTGGGATGAAGGCTCCAAATCTTCCTCTTTTAACATCTGAGTGAACTTTTCCTTATAAGGCATACCTATACAGTGGAATTTTCAGAACACTATATGATTCCTGCAAGCCTAAGCAATTCTTGTGAGTTTAGGGATTGTTATTACAGCTCTCCTCTGTGACCTCTTAGGTGAACTTTTCTTTACCATGGAGTTCCCAAAGCACTATAGGATTCCTGCAAGCCAAGCAACCATATGTGAACCATATGTGGCTATACATTTAAAAATCAAGCAGTTTTAGCTATTTAGATATTGCTTTGATCTTGTATAATTATTTAGCTATTGATTAAATTAATGAACAAACGTATTGCTACTTATTACAGGTGCCGTGCCTTTTTGTCCGCCTCTGGCAGAGCTGAACGCCGATCCAGCGCGTCCCTGCCGACGGAGCGGCTCCCGCGCACCGAGCCGCGAAACCGCGCACCCGCCCCGCTCCGTCGGCTGGCAGGCGGGAACGGCGGCGCAGGCGGGATTTTTAAAGTCACGGTTACCGCAGATAAGGACAATGTTCAGCTGAGTGAGAGTGAAGCAAAATGGCAATCCAGGAATAAATGTTCCTGTTCACAACATCCTCCATTCACATGGATGGTTTCTCACTGGCACACAGGAGCAAGGGAGGAACCCAAATGCATCATTGTACACAAAGTCAGACATGTTGAGGGATGAACAGGTCTCACAGGGACATGGAAACCTCCCCTGAAAAGCCAGTCCAGGGAGAGCCTGAGGTGTTTTGTGGTTCCAGGCATGAAGATGCTCAGGAGCTTCCACAGATGCTCAGGATGGTGCCTGGATCTCGCTCTGGCAATGCCAGTGGCTCAGCTGAGAGCTGTGGCAATGATTTACACTGCACTGAGAGGGGCCACAGTCCTGCAAGGGTCTTTCATCAGGAGCAAACAGCAGCCTGGAGGGTGGGGAATGCTGGATCTGTAGCAGGGCTCATCCTTCACCTTCATGTGGAGCTGCCCCCAAAGTTGCCATGGATCACTTTTTATTTTTCTCCTGTTGGGTCTATTTTGGAGCAGCTGTTAGATGTGGCTTTTTATGGTGTTCCTGTGGGAAGCAGCCATTTGCCTGCTGTGATATCCTCACACCTAATACTAACTCCTCATTGCCTTTGGTTTTATTTGGGGTTTTTTATCTGTTGGGTTGGTTTGCTTGGGTTTGTTTATTTGGGGTTTTGTCTGTTTTGGTTTGAGCTTTTTATTTGCTTTTTTAAAAATGACTGGTTAAGTTGGCATAGCCAAACTCAAGAAAATGTAAACCAGGCTCAACTTTCCAGAAATTCCTTTTGCCTGGGTTTAGCTGCACCCCCAGGCTCAGGATCACCAGTATATTTGCAGGTTTTACTCTGCATCATCAGCCTGTCCAGACTCTGCTTGGTGTTTCAGAAATGGAGAAGACAGTGGGCATTGTGCCAAGCTTCCTTTCCAACAGAAAAACCTGGGTCAGCATGACAGAAAAGAAGAAAAAAATAAAATAAAATTCACCAGTTAGAACAGAACAAGTGTCCCACCATTTCGACCTCCACTGTTATTAATTTTGTACAATTTAGAGGCAAACCTGGGTCTAAAGCTTCCATCTCTCCATAGTTCCTGATACTATTTGCTACCCTTCAGCCTTGACATCCCCTGATCTGACTGACTGCTGTCCAGCTGGGGCTGGGGATGCTCAGCCTGGAAAGAGCCTGGGAGGCCTCACTGTGGCTGTGCAGGACTGGAAGGGTCCCATAGGAAAGAAGGGGACAGAGTGTTCAACAGGGCCTCTGCTGACAGGACAAGGGGGATGGCTTTCAAGTGCAGGAGGCTGATTGAAGCTGGATCTAAGGGAGCTGCTGTTTTACACTGAGGGTGGTGAGGCACCGGCCCAGGCTGGGCACAGAGGCTGTGGGTGCCCCATCCTTGGCAACAGGGCTCCCCCAAGGCCTGGGGGAAGATTGCTCAGCTTGGAACAAGATGATCTTCAGGGTCCCTTCCAAGCCCAACCATCCAGGGATCCCCGCTGCCCACTTCAGTTGGCCCTGGGCTCCTGGGAACTGTGATGTCACATCCCCCATTCCAGGTGGAACTGCCAGCACCCAGCAAAGAGCACAACTCAACCACTGGCCCTTGTGTCAGCCCACGCTGCACTCTGCTCCTGTCCACCCCTGCCGCCCTTCTTGTCACCTGCTCCCTCCATCAGTCCTGAGAGCTCCCTAGTGCCTGGATTTTGTCATCCACCGCTGCAGGATGCTTATGTTTGCCCTGAGGAAGGTATGGTGCCATTCCATGGAGGGGGACACCGCCAGCTGCCCAGGTGGGGTGCAGCTCTGTGGGATGGTGTGGGACAGGGACCCCACTCAGAGGTTTTGCCACCTCTGCAGGCTGTCACAGACAGAGAGGAAGAGATGGACGTGGATATCCAGACTTATATAAAGGAGGATGTGGAAATGGAGGAAGAGACTGGAGAGGAAGAGATGGAGGTGGATATGGATGTGGAAGAAGAAATGGAAGTGGATGTGGATGAGGAAGAGGAGATGGAAGTGGAAATGGAAGAGTACATTGAAGAAATGGACATTGATGAAAAAGATGAGGAAGAGCCTATGATCTTGGGATGAAGACCAATGCCAGCAGCAGGACAGGCATGTGGTCCCCACAGGCAGAGTGGGCCCCTGCTGCCAGGCTGGAGCTGGGCTGGTCCCTGCTCAGGGACGTGGCACCCCGTGCGCTGGAGTCTGGTGCCATCCGCAGCCTGTCCTGTGCTCGCTCTGGGCCACACGAGCTCCATCCCAGACCCAGCCAGGCTCAGCTCTGGCAGCAAAGTCCTGCTGTGCCAGCATGTGCCAGCCTGGGGGCACATGGAAGAGCCCTCTGTGCCTGACTGGAGTGACCACGGCACACTTGCTTTTTGTCCAGGACTGATGGACATTCCAGACAGGGATGCCACCCTTTTGTACATATGTTTTACAGTTTGTTCTCTTCAGGAATAGGATTTAGGACTTTTTTTTTGTCTTTGTAAATATGTTTCATATATTTTTACTAGATAGGTTCTTATGTATATACGTTCCATGGATTGCTGTTGTTAGAAATATTCTTATGTTGTAAAAGTGTTTGGTATTGTTGCTGTTCTTCTGGAAATAAACAAATTTTCTTTTTCACATCCCAGTTCTCTTTGCATTTACTTTGGGCACAGGCAGCATTTGCAAAGTTGTGGTTTCAACTTGCTCCAGGTTTCCAGGGCTGGAGGTCCCTGGAGGAGCTGGCACAGCCACGCCAGGAGTGAGGGTCCCTGTGCACAGAGGGGTCCCACTGACTGAGGTCACCCTCTGCCTGCAGTTTCTCTGGACACACTGGGGAGCTGCAGGGGCAAATCCCAGCGTGTACTGTGCCATGGGATCCCATGTTGGAGCAGGACTGAGCCTGCCTGCTCCTGCACAGCCTCAGCCATGGCTCTTCCCTGGGCAGCCCCAGGGCTAATGAGGGTGCACTGCAACCCCTGCTCCTGAGCACCCAGAGGGGCTGGAGCAGCCTGCAGAGCCTCAGCCCTACATGGACCAAGATTGCCCTTGGAAACCCCCTCTGTCCCCAGACTCTGGTACAAGCACAACAGGAATTGATCCTCCCAGTTAAAGGTGTTAATTGGCAACAATTTGTCCCTTGGACTTTCTAGTACAGCAAATGTCAGCACTTGGAATCCCTGTTCTGCACTCCCTGGTCAGGCACCAAAACATCTGAACCTGACAGAACATCTTTAATTAGCACCAACCTGCAGAGAGCTATGGGGGAGAACCTACCCCCAAGCACCCAGAGAAACACTTGACATTGTTAGTCTGGGGCAAGAGCTGAAACTAAAGCATTCTAATGCCAAGAGAGAGGATTTTTATTGCTGGATTCATTCTCCAAGAACAGTAATGAAAGCTTTTGGTGTCCTCACCAGCCACAGATGTGTACTGCCAAGGTTTGCTTCTGGGTTATGATTGATTTTTATTAATCTGCTCAGAACTCTGATGCTGTTCCTGGCTAAGGTGTAGAGATGATATTTCAGAGCCAGAGGAGCTCAGCACAGCTTCTGCAACACACAATTTCCAGACCCAGACATTCAGTCCATGCAAACTGATACTTTTTCATCTCTGTGCAAAGATCAGTATTAGGACATCACTGATGTACCACACACTTCTCAGAGCTGTCCCTTTCATCCAGCTCTGCCCAGTCACTTCACAGACTTCACTCCAAGCAGTTTATCTCTGAGAGAGTTCAATGGCACATGGGATTTAATCCTGGTTTTTCTTCATCTTCTCCTGAGCTGTCTCCAGACACGGTGTGTGGGCACTGTCTGACAGCAGCAGCATTAACGTGCCACCTCCCTGACACTGAGGTTCATGTCACAACTTTTCATCCAAAGCAGCAAATCAATGATTCCCACTGTGTCCCACACAGCTCCATGGGGAGTTTGTGTGGCTGCAGTTCCAGCACCAGCCCTAGTGCACAGGAATTTCAGAAGATACAGAAGGAATCAGCCATTCACAGAGAAAAACATCAGTTTGCACGGCCCAGATCCCCACAACACTGCAGACTCTGCTAACCCAGAATCTGCATTTACACTTTGGTCTCTGGGCCTTACTTTTCCTCTCACTAAACTTCTCCCATTTTCCTCTCTTGCTCAGCTTCCCAAAATAATTAAAAGCAGCATTAGGAGCAGGGATAGGAAATGGGAACTGTCCCAAGGCTTGACAAAATTTCTCTTCTCAGGCCTGACAATTCCAGCCAAGGAGAGAGGAAAAGCCCGCATGGAAGAGGTGTGAAATCAAAGCAGTAATCAAATTTAGGTATAATGAGAGAAGCTGAAGAGGTTTTCAATGTTCAGAACAAGATTAGCAGCTCCAGGCACAGGAGGGATGCGATATTTTCCCCGCTGTAACAACTCTGTGATGCAAATTGCATCTCAAATCCTTCTCCCCAGCTCTGGGACCTGTTCAGCCACAAACGTGGTGCTGAATTTTTTAAAGCAAAGTGGAAGCTGGTCAGAGAGGTGGTTTGCAAATCAAAACCAGAGAGGACAGCTTGGAAGCAGCAGCTGGAGCAGAGAGAGGCAGAGCCTGGCCCTGAGGTGCAGCACAGCCTGAAACTCTAACCAAATAAAGAACTTGCCACTTGTTTTTTTCCCTCAGGAGCTACAGAAGGTGCTTGATGGAATCCCTGCCTCCTTCACACTGCATCAGCATGCAGAGGAGCACAAGAATGAAGATTACAGCACCTTCTGCTGCTGCTTCCATCTCCTGACTCAAATCTCACCAAAATCTGTCACTACTGGGCCTTCCCAAAGCCCCAGATTCACTCAGTCCTTGCAGAATTTCAGTTCTGAGGAGCAGGAAGGGAGATGAAGGCACTTGCAGACAACAGAGATGCAATTGCTGCCTGAGGTGCATTTCACTGCCCACGTTAGTGCCTCTAAAACCATCAAAATCTGCCCCTTTGAGAGCACCAAGCCAACAGCAGGACATCAGGGCCTGCACATGGTTGGAAATGGCATTTTTTATTATTCCTCTCCCAGTCTCTCAGTTCATGGTGCCATTGCAGGGCTTAATCCCATCATTCAGCAGCAAGTCTTGGCAATGAGCTTCAGATGGCTTTTTAGTGCTGAGCAAATAAGAGGCAATTTTACTTTGTCTCCAAGGAATGAAATTTCACCTAAAGGGGACAAACTCTGTGTTCTGAGGCTGGCCAGGCACCAACCACTGCCAGGTCCCCAACCTGGATGTCAAACTGCTCTAATATTGAAAAGGTAAATTTATTTGGCTTTGTCTACAAGATTATTCTCTCTCAAAAGAATTGGAATCCATATCATTTCATTTCCAAGCACTAACCTCAGACCAGCCACAAAGAGCACAAGAGACAAGAAAAGAAATAGAGATTTCTAAGGAGATGGAAATTGAATGCTGAGGTTTTTCCCATGATAGAAAGTTTCATCAATTATCACCTGCCAGCTCCTTGCCTTCACTTGTGTGGCCACCACTGAATACACTCGCAGATAAGAAAATGTTTGTCCTACTGAAAACTGGCACTAGAAGCAGAAAAAGGCTCAGATATCTGGATTCAAAGACAACATAATGAAAAGAGCTGCCTTATAATAGCAAGGTATGATGGACAGCAGGAATGGCTGAAGCCAGCAGAGAGAAGTCCATGAACTATTCATGCTACAAAGATTTCTGACAAAACCCCCAAGAACTCAAATGCAACATTTTGTCGGGCAGAGCTGACAGGAACCCTGTGCATTTAATTCAGTCATTGGCAGCAAATAGAGATCAGCTTGAAGCTCCTTTGGTCCACTACTACTTACTTTTTTTCACCCAAAACATGTAATTACATCTACTTTTTGGGAAGAAATTACTGCTTTGAGTGGTTCAATGCAAAGAGTTTCTTCCCATACCCACTCCTAATCAGTCACCAAGAGAAATATTTTCTAAAAAGATCTCTTCCAAATTTTGGAGTGACTTTCAACATAAATCACTTGGTTATTTTGCTCAAAATGCTAAGGGAATTGAATTGGGCTCCCTCATCTTAAAAAGAAGTGTTTCTTTCTAGCTCTTCACAAAGAGGAACAAAACACTTGGTTGCAGCAGACTGAAGGCAGGAAGAGGTTTCTTTCCCCCTGAGCTGCACAATAGGAGACAATTTTGTTGCCAAGAGGCAACAAAACCCAGCCAATTTCCAGTTCTTTTAGTGCAAGGGAAAAGTTCTGAGGATCCCAGCTGTGGGAGACACAGAGTGGCAGGAGCAGGGGATCTGCTGGGGGGTTTGGGGTGGGGGCAGATGAAAGAAATGTTCAAGCAAAACCTGTGAGAGCTCAAGACTCCATCCCTCAGAGGAGAAACTGGATTTGACCCAAATGCCATTCAAATCCAAAAAACATGGAGGCATTTCCCCAAGCTCTGCTGGGCCATCAGGTACAACCCAAATCCCTCTGTGGGACCCGGGCAGCAGATCCCTGGCACTGGACAGGGATGCTCCCCTGGGAAGCCACCTGCATTGCCCATGGCACTCACAAGACCTGCTTCTAAAGACCCAAACATCCATTATAATTGCATGGATTTGGTGCTGGCTCAACACTCAGAATGTTGACAGCACAAAGTCCAGTTCTCACACTGACTTCTCCTAGTTTTGGACCAAGCCTGCAAAGAAGGAAACCCAGCAAAGAAATTCCAAACAGGGGCCCTAATAAATGTAATAAAATGCCACGTGCCTGTGTTTGCTGCAGGGAAGAATAGTGCTCCTTATTAAATCATTACAAACAATTAAAGCAGCAGAGGGGAGGAAGACAGAGCTTTTGGGGCAAATTTGGAGACCTCATCTATGGGTGGATGGAGCACCTAGGATTTTCCCAATTGCTAGGAATGGTTCCCCAGGTCCTTGGTGTAAAATGTGGCTCCCCAGCAAGTGCAGATCTGCAAGACAAGAAACAATTTAGGCAATTGGTGATGCATCTTTCTAAATTGCTCTCCTTTCTCTCTTACAGTACTGATTTAGATGCACTACCTTGCTTGTTTTTGCTTGTTACTAAAATCAAGCGCACATTTTTTATTTTTATCATCATCTTACTCTGTGGTTCCTTCATATTCCCAGTAAAAGAAGACCATTATTTCCAGTGATGTGTCCTTTAAATCACCTCAGTCAATTGGCAGAACACCAGGAGGCCCCTGAGGAGCCAGGGCGCTGGGAAGCCCTGAGGAATTGGGTGTCAGAGGGCACAAGCAGCCCCCAGGCAGCCGCCTTGTCCCTGGCACCCGGCTGCTCTGGCGCTTCCCCAGAGCGTCTCCCAGGCCTGCGGCAGAGCCCTCCAGGCCGGGCCTCAGCAGGAGGGTGGGGGCACCCCTGAGGTGCCCAGGCTGGGCTGGCTGGGCACAGGGAGGGCAAAGCTCCCCTGCTGGGGCATGGGATGAGGCAGTGGGAAGCCAGAGAACCTGAGATTTTACCCCCCAAATGTTCTGTCTTTGCCCTAACATTTACCTCAGGTTTTGTCACAAAATGATCTCTATGTGCCCTCTAGAAATTACTCAGACTTTTCCTCAAAAGTAATTTTTTCCCTAGAGATCACCTCACATTTTTCTGCTCAAATATCTACTACATGTACTCGACAGATCACCTCCAATTTCATTATTCTCACAGTCCAGTGATTACCTCAACTTGAAAGCCCAAATGTTCATTCCGTGCCCTACAGGTGGCACCAGGTAATTCCAGCATTCCTGTGCTATGAAGTTCTCTCCCTGGAAGCTACTGCAGCTTTACCCCTGGCCAAGTGAAACACTCCCTGGTGCTGAGGCAAGCCTGGCCCATGCTCCTCGGTGTGTATGAGCGCAGGGCAGCCCCAGGGCAGCTCCCCCAGGGCTTCTGCAAGGCCGCCCGGCGCCCGGCCCCGCGGGGCGGCCCCAGCGGGTTCGAGTTGCCGCCCGCGGCTGAGGGGAGCGGCGGGGCGGGGCCGCCCGCGCCTGGGCGGGAAACGCTCCCTGCGGCGGGGAGCGGGCGGCGGCGGCGCAGCGGGGAGCGGCCCGGCCCTGCCGTGTCCCTCAGGGCGAGCCCACGGCCCCTCAGCGGCCCTGGCGTCCCTTCAGCCAGCGGCATGTGCGCTCAGCCACACGCGGCGTGCCCGTGTCCCCCTCACTTTCCCTCAGTGACACCGCCTCACCCTGGGGGACACGACAGACACCCGCCTCCCCTCAGGGACTCACGCTGGCCTCAGTGGCATGCAGGGCATCTGCATCCCATTCAGAGACTGTCATGACACCTCAGCGACCCACGGGGCATCTGCCTTCCCTTCAGTGACAGAAAGGCACCTGCAACCTGCTGGGGAAGCCTCAAGTCTGCTCAGTGACCCCATGTGCCCTCAGCATTGGGACACCCACTTTTCTCTCAGTGATCCTCACGACCCATCAGTAAACCAAGAGGCACCAGCCATCCTGTGGGTGACTCAGAGCGAGTGCAGTGGGTCATGGCGGCCAGGGGCCAGCAGCAAGCAGAAAGCCAGGGCTGGGGAAAAGGCTCTGCTCTGCTTACAGCATGGGCTGAGGGCCGGGAGAGCTCCATTTCCCCCTTGAGATGTTGGAGACAGGGCTTTTCACCCTCCTTACAGGGCTGCCCCTCGCTGCAGGCAGCCAAAGGAGCACGACGGCAAAAGGCCAAGGACAGCAAAGCAAAGAGCCAGCCCTGCACACAGGGAGGTGACCCAGTGCAAAGCCAGCGTGGCACCCAAAGGTGCCTGCCGCTCTCATGTGTCCCTGCCCTGGGAATGCCAGCAATGCCCTTTGTCCAGAGGGCCTTTCTGTGGCCCCTCTGGGCTCAAAGCTGCTGCTCTTCTGGCTCAATGGGGCCTAAAGCCACAGAACTCGGCCTCCCCCACAGCAACAGGAACAAGACTCGGAGAGCAGACAGTGGAGCTCAATGCCTAAGGCTGAGGGGCCGGGGGCTCCAGTCTGGAGCACATGTAGGACACATGCCCAGCCCCACAACTTCTGGCCTCACAGCCCTGAAAGGCTGGGACCAGGGTTCCACGCCTGATTCCAGGGGGTCCCTCCAACCGCCCACTGAGGAAGCGCCAGAGCAGCTGGCTGTCAGGAACAAGGAAGCTGCCAGGGGGCTGCTTGTGGCCTCTGCCAGCCCATTGCTCAGGGCTTGCCAGCGCCCCAGCCCCTCAGGGGCTGCCCCAGCCCGGCCAAGCTGCCCGGCAGCAGCGCCGCAGCCCCACAGCAGCTCCAGAGCAGCCCCATCCAGAGGCACCCGGGAGCCCTCAGCAAGGCAGGCAGCAGCACACGGGCGGGAGGAGACGGATGGCGCTTCCTGCCTGGCACAGGGCTTGTGGCCATCTCCAGGCACCGCTCTGGCAGGGATCCCCGCAGCTCCGGCCCCTGCCCAGCCACTCTGTGGGCAGCACAAAGGCTTCAGCAGAACCACCAAAGGCCAAGGGGCTTCTGGCCATTTCCCCTTGCCCACCGCATGCCTGGGCAGCTGGCTGAGCACAAGCACCCTTTTCCCCCTCTTCCCCTCTGCCCTACAGACCCTGGGCAGAAAAAAAGTCTCCTGAGATTCTTTGTATTATAACACAGTCTATATTTACATAGCAAAAAAATAGAATAGAAGAAAAGAAAATGGAAGAGAAGAAAAGAAAAATCTTAAAGAAAACTAAAAATCCCCACTGGCTCAGGTACCCCAGCAAAGAGAGCCTCCCACATCAGCTCTCCTCAGAGCTCCAGCAGTGCAGCCAGCCGAGCCCTGACAGACGAGGCCGAGTCATCCATGCCCTGCGCAGCTGATCGTGCAGCCTCTGGAAGATGGAATATCGCCCACTGGCTGTTGCTCGGAGGACATGCAGTGTTTGAAATGCCAGCTCTGACACAGCAGTGCTCATGTCCTCCTTCAGGCTTTCAAGGGCTGCAAGAGAGAGGAACAGAGCTGTGGTAAATAGGTATGATTTGTGCTGACAAAATTGAAATAGTAATCAATATGGATGCAGTAATTAATATTTGGAAAGAATAATAAAACAGTTAAAAGTTGTAATGCCAAGAAAAAAGGGAGAGGAGGGGTTCCACCCCCACCTCCCTGCAGATGTTCAAGGACAGGAGGAAAATGCAGGAGATAACAGTTACTAAAAATTAACGGAAAGAAGGGAAAATCTGGTTGGGTCGCAGGAAAATGCCAGCTGTAAGAGATTTATTGCTTTGATGCTTAAATGTTAGTTTTGGATTACATTGTACTGGCTTGGTGCGCATGTGTAACCCAAAGGTGAATTAAAGGACATTGAGGAAGAAGAGAGGCCTTCATCAAAAAATGACCCCCAAAGGCTTGTGCGACAACCAAAACGAGCGGTGGAGCATGCGCGGTAAAGGTGATGATGAGGGCGGAGTTAGAAGTGTGATGAATCGAAAATGGGAGGAGATGACATTGACACATGGCATAAAAGGGGGGAATCTTCACTTGGAAAGCTCGTACATGAGGTGGCAAGGGTCCTGCACTCCATGACCCGCAGTTATCCTTTGCTTACGCACTATTATTGGAACCAAATTATCCCTTATTTTATATCAAATAATATTGTCAGGATATATTTTCTAAACTATTCAATTAAGATTGCTGCTATCTCAAATATTGTTTGGTTTTTTATGATGGGATAATTGGGCAAACATAACAGAGCCAAGGTCAGATCCCAGATCTGTGGGGAACCAAGGAGAGCCTGCTGCCAGAGCCTTCCCAGCCGGCTCTTGCCATGGAACAGGAGCAAGGGGATCAGCCCGAAGCTGCTGGCCAAGAATGGGCCACGTGGCCCTGAAATCTCAGGTTGCTCTGCCCCCGGGAGCAGAGCCCTCCGCAGCCGGGGCAGGGCTTGCATCTGTCCCCGGCAGCCCCCGCTGTCAGCCCGCTGGCCTCACTCACCAGTGCAGATCAGCTGCAGCTCTTGCTGCTGCCCCCTCAGGTGCCGCCCGGCCATGCCTGTGAACACAGAGCCTGTCAGGGCGCCAGCGGCACAGCTCCCTGCCGGCGGCGCTGCCGGCGCTGCGGCCACACGGGCTGCTGGCCCGGCAGGGCTCAGCCCGGGCCCTTGCCGCACGCTGCCGCCCCAGGGCACGGCTGCCAGAGGGCGGCAGCAGCAATGCCCAGGTCAGGCGGGGCTCCACGGCGCCGGGCCCGGCTGGCGCTGCCGGGGCAGCAGGCGGGGCTGAGGCCGAGGTGCGGCGGGCCGGGCCGGGGAGGGAGCTGGGAGTGGCTCACCCATGAACCTGATGGCCGCCTCTCGCAGGGGCTCCTGTGGGCTCCGCAGGTAGCGCAGGGCCTGGCGCAGGTGCTCGGCCGCTCTGCTCCTGTCCTCTACCAGCTGCAGAGAGCGGCAGGAGGGAAGGATTGGCGCGGGCTCCGCCCCTGGGCCGGGCGCTGCCTGCGCCCGGCCCCGGCCTCCCCTGGCCGCACAGGCCTGAGGCGCGGCCAGCAGCCGCTGGCCAAGGGCTCCCGAGGGCAGGGGGCAGAGGGCCGGCTGCTGCCCGGGGAGCCGCGGTGCCGCCCCGCAGCCCCGCCGGGCCGGGGCTCCATGGGCACCCGGCTGGGGCCCACGGGAGCCTGGAGAAGAGCCCCCGTGGCCTCTGGCTGCAGCAGCGGGCAGGGGCACAGCTTCCCGGCCCCGCACACTGAGCGCCGCCCTCAGGGGCCTTCTCCAGGCTGAGCCTGGGGGTTCTCAGCTCCACTTACCAGGCACTCGCCAAACCTCCATGTCTGATCCACCTGGAGCATTTCTTCGAGATTCCTCCTCTTTAGGAATCTGGCTGAAGAATGCAGTACTACGCAGGAGGCCTGGAGAGCAGCAGAGAGGCACAGATGGCCCCACAGGCCAGGGCACAGGAGCATCCCAGTGCCACAGCCTGAAGGGGGCTGCAGCCCGCAAGGTGCCAGGGCAGGAGGCAGCCCAGTCCCCTCCCAGGGGGACAGCAGGTGGCCACAGGTCGTCACCTTAGCAACAATCTGATTCTCATCATGGCAGTGGAAGTAGAGTGGCACCAGGCTCTGGCGTACGTGGGACTTCAGGGCCTTTCTTCCATCTTCTGTTAATAAGTCCAGCATCTCTTGAAAGACACACATGCAGTTCAGCTGCACCTGGATATCACCCTGTATGAGAGGAAGGGCAAAAGACCTCAGCATCAGCTGCTTCAGGCCCCCCAGGGCACAGGCCTGCATCTGCACAGGGCACCAAGTGTCCGGGCAGCAGCCGCTGGCTGAGGCTGTGGGCACAGAGCCTTACGTGGTCAAAGAGTGGCAGGAGCGCCTCAGCCAGCTGCAGGGCAATGGGGGTGGGTATTGGGGCACCATTATCCAGGAGCAAATATCGCAGTAGAAGAATGGTCATCCTGATCATGTCGCTATCATTTTCCTGCAGGAGCTCCACAAGACTTTCAGTCAGGCTCCCCATTTCTTCAGCCTGTGCGGAACACAAGTTTGTGAAAGGCCAGCCTGCTGCCGCAGGGCCCAGAGGCCAAAGGCCTGTCCCAAAGCACTGGGGCAGCTGAAGTGAAGCGAGAGGCAGGAGAGCTGGGAGCAGCTGCCCCAGCACCCCAAGCCCAGGCAAGGCCAAGCGACTGCCTTGCCCAGCCCCACGCTGCCTGCACGGCTTCAGCCACTGCCCCCTTCTCACCATCAAGGGATTCTTGCCCAGCACTACCAGGCCTCTGAGTCCCAAGTAACGCCTGGCCCTGTGCTCACTCTGCAGGTTCCGTGCCATGATCTCCAGAACACTGTCACTGCATTCCCTCAAGTCCAGGCACTCGAGGACCTGAAAGGCACCGGGCATTGACAGGGACCCAGCCAGCAGGAGCCCGGAACTGCACAGGGCTGGGCCCAGGCTGCAGCACAGGGCACGGGCACCGTCCTGGCAGCTGTGCCTACGAGAGGGCAGAGAGCTGGAAGGCAGCGCTGGCCTTGAGGCTCACCTCCACAAGGAATGCCAGGGCAGGGAAATCCCAGTATGGCATCTCTTGGCCGAGCATGGCGAGCAGGTAGAATGCAATCCCGGAACAGAAGTGTACGGCTGACTGGCAAATTTCTCTAAAGAGAGGAAAAAGCAAACAAGACCCTGAGCCAGTGGGGCAAATCTCTCCCAGGAGTGACTCTCAGAGTTCTCATCTTTCCCCACCACCCTTCCAGCAAGGGGATGTGGGCCATTTGGGAGTTGGTCGCTCATGGGCACCCTCCTCTGCCAGCCTTTTCTAGTCTGCTTGGCCGTCCTTCAGTGACAAGGCCCTCTGGCCCATGATCATGGGCAGTTTGGGGGACACCTGGGCACAGAGCACAAATGTCAGAGGCAGTGGGGAGAAAGGGCTCTCACCTGGCCAGCAGAGCCACAGCAAAGTGGTGGGTGTCAAGAGAGAGCAGCGTGTCCCAGCCACACCTGCGTTCCATTGCCACCACCACATGCTCACAGCGGAGAAGGCAGAGCAGGCACTTCAGGGTGCGCACTGCAAACCTGTGTGCACAGCAAAGGCCAGGTCACGCTGGCAGCACTGGCTCCTTGGCAAGCCACGTGGCAGGGACAGGAGGAGTGGGATGGAGCACCTGTTGGGGCTGGTGGCAAGGCCGTGCTCTTGCTGACATCCCTTCCAGAAGGCATCGACCTCCTCTGGCAACTCTTCCGTGCTGAAGAACACTTGGAAGAGCAGATGCACAAATAGGCGGGGGAAATACACCTTCAATATCCGTGGCAGACAGGGCACCTGCAGGATCTTCCACATCACCATGGTTGCCTGCAAAGGACAAAGCCCCCCGGGACAGCGCTCAGTGCCCAGGCGTCCGTGTGGCAGGGCCCGAGCGTGGCAGGGAGAGGCCCGGAGAGAGGCAGGGGGAGCCTCTCAGGGCCTGCTGGGCCTGAAGCTGCCCCTGGGCCAGGTTTCAGGCCAGCAGATGCAGTGGGGGAAGGAGGATGGAGAGCTCTGGAGAGGCGGCCTTGGGGCCAGCAAAGGCCACTTGCAGAAACTCACAGCCAGGCCAAAGACACCCGTTTGGTCCCCATCGGAGGTGCACGTGCTGTGCTCTGGCCAGCTCCCCAGCACATCGAGGAGGATCAGCTGTGCCAGCTCCGCAGTCCTGGCTGAGCCCATGATGGTCTTCCACATGGCCATGGCAGCTCTGCGGGGTCAGAGCTCTGTCTCAGGTGGGGTCTCAGACACAGCACCGGAGGGAGCTGAGCTGGCTGCCAGTTCTGCCTCTGCCCACTGGCCCTGGCCAGCAGCAGCCAGGCAGCCCAGGCCTGTGGGGACAGAGCCCTGAGGGGCAGGGAGGGAGCATGGCAGCAGGTTTAGGGGCCGACGTGCCAGGGCTGGGAAAGGCAGCAGCCAGAGGGCCCTGCAAGTCTCTGTTGCTCAGACACCTGCGGCAGGCTGTACAGGGTGATGGGCTGCGGAGGCCTGAGCTCTCTGGGCAGGTGGGCCCCATACCTGTCACAGGACGGGGCCACACGCAGGAGCGTCAGGACTGCGTCATCTGGCTGTGCTTCCGTGAGGTCCAGCAGGGCCTTGTCCAGCCTGGGCTCAGCACAGTCATTGGCCATGAGCCACTGGTGGATGAACCTCACCATGGCGGGCACCTGCAGAAGGCACAGGGAGACTTGGGAAGCTGCCAGAGGGAGCAACGTTCCCAGCTTGCCCAGAGAAGTGCTTCCCTTCCCCGCGCACTGCCATGTGGCCTCAAAGGCTCACAGCAACCAGCATGCGTGGCTTGGGAGGCCAAGCAATTCCTGGGAGGATCAAACCCTGCCCACAGGCTGCTTACTTGGTCTGGATAGTAAAAACCTTCCTGTACAAGCATAGACAGGAGGGCAGCGCTGGTCTTGCTTTGGAACATGGGCGAGTATGCTTGTAGCCCAGTGCCCATGGCGATGGTCACTTCCTCCTGCATTCTCCTCATGAATTTGCAGATGAACTGTAGCAGAAGGGCAGGAAGCCGGGGATGTTGCATGGAGTGCTGCACACACGGTGCTGGGCTGAGCAGGGACAGCAGGCCCAGCCCAGCTGGGGGTGGCTGCAGGTACCTGTGCTGTTCTGCGGAAGTGGCCACGGCTGGATTCCTGCTCCTGTGTGCGCTCCAGGGCTGCATCTGGCAAAGAGTGAGCACAGCCAGAGCTGAGGGGCTGCGGGAGAGGCCGGAGAACACAGCCCAGCCCTGCGCCCCCCAGGCTGGGAGAGCCCCAGGAGGCCCCAGGGGATGGAGCATGGCCACTGCAGGGTGACTGCCTGGGCCCTCTTCAGTTCTGTCCGTGGGCATTTCCCCAGGGGATGGCATGGCATGGCATGGCATGGCATGGCATGGCATGGCATGGCATGGCATGGCATGGCATGGCATGGCATGGCATGGCATGGGATAGGATGGGATGGGATGGGGCCAAGTTGGCTGCAGGCTCCAGCCCTACAGCCCAGCTCTGCCACTCACCCTCCTGCGGTGGCTGGAATGGCACCACCTCCTCAGTCTCCTGTGCTGGGGCAGCTCCAGGGCCTTCTTCCTCCTCCTCCTCCTCCACCCAGGCCATCTTGGGCACTCTCGGGGGTCTCTGCTCCATGTCTCTGAGCTACTTGCAGGAGAGGTGCCCTGGGAAAGCTCCGGGGCACCAAGTCCCACGCTCTGCCCTTGAGGGCAGCTGCAGAATAGAAGCCTCGCAAGGCCACGGCTCACCGAGTCCTGTGCTCTGGCCTCGAGCTCAGCTGCAGGAACAAGACTGCGGAAAAGCTCGGGCTCAGACGGGAACGAGCGTGCTGTGTGGGGGCTCCTCACGGCACCACTCTGTCCCGTTGTGCCCCGTTGCGTGCTCCCAGCTCCCCGGCAAGCTTCTATTTCCCACGTGTCACAAAGGGCCCTTGGACACCGGGTTCCGTTCCATGGCACGGTGACCGTGCTGCAGCGTGCCACCCAGGGCCCTTGCACACACTGCTGCCTGCCCTGGGGCCGCCCCCAGCCCAGCCAAAGTGGCCCAGGCTGGAAGGAATGCCTGGCCCCAGGTGTCTAAGGCAGCCCCACAGGATCTTTAGGAAGGGCTCAGAGCATCAGCAAACGCTGCCCTGCTCTGCGGGCTCAGGGCAGCAGAAGGAGCCCCCAGGGCTGCCGACGCAGCTGCGCCGGGAAGGGCCCGGGGCCTTCCAGGGAAGCTGGCACGGCCACCTTGGGACACATCCCGGCCCGTGGCCATCCTAAACCCGCGGGTGTGACACGCACAAGGAACGTGTGGGCCCGGGCACGAATGCTGCTCTGAGCCCTGGGGCCCGGGCAGCGCTGACAGCAGCAGCTGTGGCAGAGTCCCCGCCCACGCAGAGCTGCCACCCCCCGAGCCCTGGCAGCACTGGTGCCCGTCTCCTGCCCCAGAGACCTGTGCCCCTGGGGGGCTTCTGTGCCACAGGGAGCCAAAGCCCACCTGCATTGGGGGCTGTGCTCCTTCCTGCAGGGGCTGATGGCTGGAGCACCTGGAGCAACTGCTGGCAAGACTTGGTCTCTGTCAGATGATGTTGCTCCTTCCTGAAATGTATTTTTTTCATGGAAGTGATTGGCAGTAGCACCACAACACCATCCATTTCTGAGTTTCCCAGGGCAATTAGATTGCAAAGTAACACTGTGATGTTTCCGTGTGCTTTTCTCACTGTCTTTCCTGCATTCTGGAAAAAATAGAATCTGCCCAATCTCTGATATTCTCGGCTTCAGTTGCTGCATTCATTGCTGGTTGTGGCAGCTCATGTCCAAACAAAACTGTGTCCCTGCTGAGCACAGCAATGGGTGGCCACAAATAGGGAGGTTCTCCAGTGAACATGAAGGTGGACACGTGGAAGTACAGAGGATAAGGATAACTCTGGGAGGAGAAGCTGTTCAGTGTCTCTGATTACAGTGCCCGCACCCTGAAGCAGCAGCCAGGAGAAGTGCTGTAAGCAGACAGGGGCAGTTTTGGGCACCACAATATAAAAAGATAGTAAGCTATTAGCCAGAATGCAAAGGAGGACTGCAAGGATGGAGTGTGGTCTGGAGGGGCAGCCCTAGGTGCAGCTGAGGCCACTCTAGTCTGTTCAGCCTGGAGGAGAGTAAAGGGCATCACTGTGGTCTCCAACATCCTCCTGAGGGGAATCAGAGGGGCTGCTGCAGCTCTCGTCACTGTTGGGAGCAGTGACAGCACTCGAGAAAAGGGCAGGGAGCTGGGACAGGGCAAGTTTCATTTCCATATCAGGAAAAGGTTTTTCACCCAGAGCACGGTCAGGCACTGGCACAGGTTCCCCATTGACGCAGCCCAGCAGAGCCCGGGCCGGCTCTGGGGAAAACTCCAGCGCTGTGCCAGGAGTGGGGAACAGCCAAGGCGTGGGCTCTGCCTGCGGCCAAACCTGATGAGCCACTGCTCAGTGGCTCAGGATCTAATAACTGCAGCACGGAGCAGGCAAAAGAGAAGGAGGAGGCTCCTCCATTGTGAGGTTCCACAGGCAAAGGTTTATTCCAAGGGAAGGATTCAGAAGCAAAGAGCCACCAGCACTTCTGTGCACGGCATTTTATAGGGGTACAATCTGCAGGGCAGGAGCGAGGGGATTACATCAGTTGCTTGGGACTAATTAGGACAGATGGGAGGAGAGGGTAGGTTCCATGGATGAGTGGGGTTTCCTGCAATAGTGGAATTCCAAAGGGGTGGTGCAGTCAGGGATTGGTCCAAGACAAAACTGACAAGGAAGGTTCAGGAATTAAGAGCTGGGTTACCTTGACAGGCAGGGAAGAGCTGGAACAAAGAGTGGGGAATGGCATGAGGGACAGCTTTGAGGGAGGGCAAAACCTAGGGGTAAACCAACTTGGGAAAAACAGGGGGTACATTAAAACAAACTAATATAAGATAACTGATAAATAAACACAAACTGCAACACCCCAGGGAAATGGGCACAGCACCAAGCCCATCTGAGGTTGAGAAATCTTTGAACAACATCGAGCAGTCACTCAAGCTTTTAGACACTACATCAAAAGTCAAGGGTTGTGAACTCTAGGTTTACATGAGTATGTATATACTCCTGAGTTTTACGTTAGGCAGTGTTTTAAGAAACTTGTTTTATGTCCGATCATAGCCCAGTTCCTTGTAGATTGTGTGGAACGTGTAATCCTTTTGTTTTTATTGCTTGTTAGGACTATAAAAAAGAATATTGGTGCTGGGTGACTCAGAGACACCCAGTGTGTGTTAAGTGCAGTATACAGGGCACAAAGAAGGAAAAGAGAAGCAGTAATAACACATAACTGATATGTTTGGAAATTAAGATAGCATTAAGAATGAATAACACAAGAAGTAAAAATGTTATTAAAAAGAGTCCACTAGAATGTATTTTAGCACATGAGAAAGATTTGGGAGGAATCCTGGAGGGTAATTTTTCAAAGAAAGGTAATCTGATTAAATACTCTACCCCATGGTAGTAGCCTTGGTATCAGTTAGAAAGTGGTGAAAAGTGACCCCCTAATGGAACTTTAAATTATCATACATTGTGACAGTTGATGTTATTTTTATGAAAAGAAGAGAAATGAGATCATGTGAAATATGCAGACGTGTTTTTTACCCTGGAGAATAAACCTGAGTGGCAGAAAGAATGTGGCTTTGATTTGGCCCCACAGGACCCTTTAGTCCTAACTTTGGAAAGAAATAACAGGCAGAAAATAAAGAGATGCTGTTCAGCATGTAGCATAGGGCAGAGATGTTTGAAACTGGCTAAAAAGCATGAGGAAGATTGTGTTCTAGGTGTCCAAGCCTTACAGCCGAGTTACCCCAGGCCAGCTTGGGTACACTCCCCCTCACCCAACCACTCCGCACCCTGAATGAAACCCAAATGGCAGTGAGGATGAGATGAATAATCCTGGGGAGGGGACAATTTCAGAGACCCCAGTGACAACCAACACAAGGAATAAAACCAAGGAAACTCTGCCTTTAGTCACCCCTTAAGGCAAGTAGTGGGTCCCCAAGGAGAAGCCATGTGGGTGAACTTCTGCTTTTCTACTAGTCACCTGAAGAGTTGGCAGGAAAAAGTTAAAATTTATAGAGAAAACCCCAGCAAAGTAGCAAAACAATTTGAGTTCATAGTCAAAAATCGAGACCCAGACTGAGGTGATACTGATTTCATGCTGACAGAGCTAAGAAAACCAGCAAAAGAGTTGGTGATAAAGGTAGCCAGAGCACATGCGCAGGGAGAAATTGCTAGTGGAGCCTGACAAGGTACAGGGGACCAGCTGTTTCTTATTGTAAACCCTTTGTGGGACCCGAATGATGCAGGCAGCTGTGCAATGTTAGCCAGATGCCAGGAACTAGTCAAATTTGAATTCAAAAATGCCATTCCAGAAGCAATAAATTGGTCAGTAATATATAATGTTACACAGGGACAGCAGGAGTCACCCACTGACTTTGTGAACAGGCTCTGAGCAGCTGCACAGAAATGCACAGCCCTGGATCCCTGGTCGGATATGGGAAAGCAGCAGTTCCTTTCCCTGATGTTTGGGCAATCTAGCCCAGATGTCAGGCAGGAACTTCAGAAGCTGAAAGAGCCTGTAAAGAGAGACTTAAAGGCATTAATGAAAAAGCATAGAAGGTGTAAGATAATAAAGACAGAGAAAAAGAACTCCCTGCAGCCATGGTGGCAGCTCTGGATCAGCTCCAGGGAGAGGACGTGGGCGTGGATGAAGCAGAGTCAGGGGCCAAAATTCCAGAGGCAGAGGAGGTTCAAACCAGCCACAGGCCAAGCTGGGGCCAAATCAATGTGCATCTTGTAAGAAAGGACACTGGAAATGCCAGTGCCCAGAGTTAGCAGACACAGTACACAAAACTCTTGTAGCCACTCTAGATGATAAGAAATGACCAAGACTGGCAGATCTTACCCTAGCAGGCCCACTGGTTAAAATACAGCTGAAGAACGAGAAAGAAGTTGAATTTTTAGTAAATACTGGAGACACATTTTCACTCTTGAATCAAGCATTGATTGTGAAAACGGTCTTCAAGCAAGAGGAGCCACTGGCCAGCCAGAACAATGCATTCTTCCTGAAACTGCTTAAATGTAAAATTGAGAAGAAAATGGGAATACATCAGTTTCCTGATTCACCAAACTCACCCAAATCTGCCCTAGGCATGGATTTGCTGCAAAATTTAGAAGCAACAGTTCAGCGTAAAAAAAGAAAAATGAAATTTAAGGTACCTGAAGACAAGTTGGTTTTAGCATTAGGACTGACAATTGACACAAGACCAACAAACAATAATAACTCTTTAGAGCAAGTATTGAATCAGTTGTACCCAAGAGTAGGGGATACCGATAGGCCAGGAAAATCAAAACGAGCAGACCCTGTAAAAATCGAGCTACAGACAAGAGTTAGGCCAGCAGTCAGAAAGCAATAGCCTTTAAGATTAGAAGATAGGAAAGGAATAGAGCCAGCAATCATTAAATTCCTGACATTAGGATTATTGGAAGAATGGGAGTCCAAATTTAATACTCCTAGATTGGCAATAAAGAAACCTAATGGAACTTAGAAACTAGTGCCAGATTTACAGGCAATTAGTGATTTATGCCTGACTACCTTACTAGCTAAGCTTTGAGATGATTTAATTTGGTTTCCAGTGATAGATGTGAAAAGATGCTTTCTTCTGCCTGCCACTTGCAGAACAAAGTCAAAATATATTTGCTCTTGAATGGGATAACCTAGCACAGGCAGGATAAACCAACTTAGCTTGGCAGGATTACTTCAAGGATTCAAAAACATTCCCAGTTTTTGGGAATCAATCGGCTGAAGAACTAGAGCTATGGCAATCACCCCCTGTGGAAGGAACACTCCTACAGCATGCAGATGGTTTGTTAATTGCTACTGACACTACTAAAGAATGTTTTGAGCGGGCAGTGAAGCTTTTGAATGTTCCTGGACTGAGTGGTTATCGAGTATGTGCACAGAAAGCCCGGCTGGAGCAGCAGCTGTGGCTGTGCCCCTCTGAGGGGGCGCTCGCAGTCCCCGGCTTGCCCTGGCACAGCGAGCGGCGGGGACACTCTCCCGCTCCTCGGGAGGCCGCGAGAGCGGCTGAGGCTTTCGCCTGCTGCGGACGAGACACCGAAGCCACGCTGGCAGGAGAAGGAGAGGGGACTCCAGCTGGGGGCAAAGTCCAGCTTTATTAGAGAGCTCCAAGGAGATCTGCAACCCAGGGCATCCAGAGAACTGGAGACAGAGAACTGGGCTGTGCAAGGTGTTATAAAGGGGAGGTGAACAGGGGAGGGGATGGCCCATCTGCCAATGGAATTCCAGGAGGGCGTGGGGAGCAGGGAAACAGACATGTAGGGGAACCAATGGGGGTAAACTGGGGGAGGGGCCCCAGTGCCTGAGCCTATCACTCGACACCCTTGGAAGAAGTTTCTGGAGGGAAGGGATGGGCTTGTGGAGTGACAGGCAGGACACAGGGGAGGGGTTGAGGGGATGACAAGGCAGTTTTCAGGAAACCAGGGAAGGAGGCTGTGGAGAGCTAGGGATCTGCGTGCGGAAGATCTCGGGCTGTACGGGTAGATAAGAAGGCCCCCCTCACCCTGCAGTCTGACCTTTGCTCCGTACCTGGCCACACCCGGCCGGACGTGAGCAGAGGGAAGTGACACAGACTGCCCAAGCCATAAATATCCCTGAGACCCCTCAATAAATGCCATTTGCTGTCCACCACATTGGTGTATGTAGCATTGGACCGAGTGTCCCTGGGCCTTGGGTCACCGTGCCGGACCTCTCGAACCAGGTCGCCACGCCGTAACGGCAACATCTGGTGCCAAAACCCAGGAAAGTTGCAGCGCCCAGAGTTCAGGATTTCGCCTGGACAGGGGACCGGCGGCTGCACAGCAGGCCTAGTGCAGCGGGGGGGACACCCCCGGACCAGCGTGGACCATGGAAGCCATAGCGAAGGTCGTAACTCAGATGCATGCTCAATGGGGGATTGATTGTAAGCTAAAAGATTTATGTCTTGCTATACCGAGACTTATTAAGCTGGGGGCGATAGACAGCCTGGTGGATATTCTCCATTCGGAGATATGGGATACTTGTACAAAGGTTTTAGCTGAGGAGACTATGTCCTCAGGCTCAGGGAAAGCTCTAAAGTCATGGGGCAGAGTCGTGCAGGCTTTGCAGAAAGCTAGAGAAGAGCAGGAGACCTGGAAAGCCGCGCAGACTTGGTTATTAGCCACGCCGCAGTTGGGGGTGGGCGCGGCAACACAGACCGCAGAGGGCTTCGATCAGATCGGCACCGCGGAACCGCGAGCTCCGGAGTCCCCCGAGCAGACCGCTTCACCATCAGAGGGGGGGGAACGCGCGCGGGTGTTTTGGCGGGGGTTAACGGAGGAAGCGCGGGAGGCGGCGAAATTGCCGGACCCCGAAGGGGTGGATAAAAGCACACCCCCTCCGTATGCATTTGAAAATGGCGCCGAACCGCGTGTTCAGGGCGGAAAGGAAAACACGGGGGGCGGAAATGCAGTCAGCCTGCTTAACAACGCATGCGCGGGCGAGCGGGGGGACGGGGCGGCCCCCGCGGAGGAGCGTAAGGCCAATCAGAGCGCTCAGTTCACTTTAGGTCCTTATAGGGCAAGGACCTCCCCCAGCAGGAGGTGGGGGGACCCCAGGGGGAGGAACTGGCCCGACCCCCGCAAGAAGGGGCGGGGTCGGAGCCCGAGAAAAAGGCAGAGCAGCCCGGAAACGTCCGGGCAGTCGACTTCCGACTCGGACTCGGACTCGGACTCGAGCTCCGAGCTCGAGAGGGGATCGGGGAGTTCCGACTCGGATTCGGGTTTTAACAGAAGGAGAGCAGCGGCATACAAGGTCACTAGCCACAGCGCCCCTGCATGGGTGAAGGGGATATCGGAGAAAGATTGAACTCCGCTTACAGACTGGCGGAAAATAAAAATAGCGTGTGCTGAATGGACTCCGTCAGCGAAACTGGTGTTCCCGGTTCGGGTGGGGGGAGCCGGCGGGAATCATAGGACCTATTCCCCGGTAAACCCGAAAGACGTGCAGGCAATTATTAAAGCAATTGCAGATAGGGGAATTAATTCTGCCATGGTTTCCACACTCATTGACAGCGTTTTTGGAGGGGATGACATGTTACCTTTTGATATTAAGCAGACTTGCAGAATGATTTTTGATGGGGCAGGGATGATCGTTTTTAAGCAGGAACGGGAGGATAACTGTATTAAGCAGCTGGCCCTGGTAACAGGGGCAGACCATCCACTGCACGGCTCCAGCATACAGAGGCTAATGGGCACAGACCCTACAATGATCACCCCTCAGGCACAGGCTGAGGGCTTGCGGGCACATGAGGTTATGACAACAACCCGTGCTGCCCGAGAAGCCATCCGTGTTGCTTCCAAAGTAATAGCCAAACCGTCGCCTTGGTCCACAATAAAGCAGAGTGAGAGTGAAAGCTTCACTCAGTTTGTGGATCGTTTACAGGCTGCCTTGGACTCCTCAACATTACCCTCAGAGGCAAAAGGTCCTGTGCTGGCAGAGTGCCTACGCCAGCAATGCAACTCAGCCACCAAGGACATTTTAAGATCACTGCCACAAGGGTCTAATCTAGCTGCCATGATCAGACATGTTGCAAAGGAAGAACACCTAGCTCCCATTCAAGCAGCAGTTCATACTGCAATAACGAGTGTCATGGCATGCTTTAAGTGTGGCCAGGCTGGGCACGTGGCAACAAACTGCCCCCAGTCAGGGCGCCCACCAGCAGCTGCTCCACCACGCCAGGGGAGACCTAGAGGACCATGCTGGGCATGTGGAAAGAAAGGGCATTTATCTAAGGAATGCAGATCCAGGCATCAGGGAAACAGGAGAGGGAGGGGGCAGCCGGGCCGTATCCAGCCTCCTCCCACCTGGAACATGCAGCGGCCCAGCTACAGCAACCCCCAATGGGGCACAGGGCTTTCATGCCCACCACCTCCACCCCCTCAGGGAATGACCAACTTTGTCGCCCAGCCAATGGCTCAATCGAACCCATCTGCACCTCAGGAATACCAAGAACCACTCCCTGGGGCCGAGGCCTCTGGGTGGCTTTGGCCATGAAAGCATGGGAACAGGACCCATGGGTGGCCTTCGCCGCGAAGGTGGGGAAACACCCACTGATCGTGTGGGCAGTGTGTCGTCTCCACAACAGCTCCGACGACTCGGCCATCTGCCTTCCCTTTTGGGCGGACACAGGGTCAGATGTCACCGTCATCCCAGACATACATTGGCCTCGACCATGGAAGCTAGAAGTAGCCCCCATGGTGGGCGGAGTTGGAGGGCTGTCCCGAGCCCACAAGAGCACCCAACCAGTGGCAATAACCCTCTGCACCGAGAGAGGACCGGGAAGAACTATCACCCTCACTGCATATGTGATGTTGGACTACCCACCCTTGCTAGGGAGGGATGCCCTAGCCCTGCTGGATGTTAGGGTGACAAATTTATTCTAAGGGCCACTGTCGCGTACCCGCCATTGCCCATCAAGCTGACTTGGAAATCAGCCGACCCAGTGTGGGTCGAACAGTGGCCCTTGTCAACGCCTCAAATGACTGCCCTCATTGAGTTAGTTAGCCGTGAATTACACAAGAATCATATAGAACCCTCCACGAGTCCATGGAACACTCCGATCTTCGTAATACCTAAGCGGTCTGGTGAAGGCTTTCGTCTCCTGCACAACTTGCGAGAAGTGAACAAGAGAATCCAGCCTATGGGCCCTGTGCAAACTTCGCTGCCCATGAACTCTGTGATACCGAAAGGACAACCCTGTGCAGTGCTCGACATCAAAGACTGCTTCTTTTCTATTCCCCTGCACGAAGACGACAAGGAGCGTTTCGCCTTCTCCATCGTCTTCCCAAACAGCCAGCGGCCCAACCTACGCTTCCAATGGAGGATGCTTCCACAAGGAATGCTCAACTCCCTGACTATCTGCCAGATCACCGTGGACCGAGCGCTAGCACCAGTCCGGCAGAGCAATCCGACTGTAACCATTGTGCAGTACATGGACGACATCCTGATCACCGCACCATCCACGAGACAAGTGGACCAGCTGGTGTCTACCATCTCCGAGACCCTAAGGACAAATGGCTTTGAGGTAGCGAGTGCAAAAATAAAAAAGGGACCGTGCGTGACCTTCCTAGGAGTGGGAATCACAAGCTCCTACATAACTCCTCCCCAGATGAAAATCCGCCAAGACATCAAGACGCTCCACGACATGCAACAATTGGTAGGGTCCTTACAGTGGCTCCGCAACATCGTTCTGATTCCTCCCGAGGTCATGGACCCTCTGAATGACCTCTTGAAAGGGAAGAACCCATGGGAGCAAAAAACCGTGACACCGGAAGCAGTATGCTCGCTCAACTTCATCAAACGTCAGATGTCAGAGAGCATGCTCACCAGATGGGACTCAAGTGCTCCAGTCGATCTGTATGTCCACTTTACAAAAAAGGGGGGAGTGGGAGCCTTAGCCCAAGGACCCCCCGACAAGGCCCAACCAATACTATGGGTGGTCTTGGGGAAACCGTCGCGTGCCTTTTCCCCGGGAGTCGAGTGCCTCTGCAGCCTCATCATGAAAGGCAGGAAACTCGCCCTAAGACATCTGGGCATCGAACCTTCCAGGATAAGCTTGCCTCTCCGCAAACAGCTCTCTGCGCAGTCAACAACAATATCGGAATATCTAGCCATGGCCCTTACAGGCTTTGGAGGAGAGATTCGCTACGCGGAAAAACCCCCTTGGACTCGGCTGCTCACGGTCATCGATATCGACCTCCCACCAAAAGTACTTGACCGACTGCGGGCGGGACCAACCATCTTCACGGACGCATCACCACAGACCTCCACCGCGGCGGCAGTATGGCAGTCAGGAGAACAGTGGCAATGTGTCAAGGCAACCGACCCCACGCTTTCGGTCCAACAGCTTGAAGCAGCAGCTGTAGTGCTAGCGTGCGGACTGTTCCCAGAAGAACTCCTTAACATTGTGACTGATTCCATATTTGTGGCCAAGCTCTGCCTAGCCATGTCCGGACCAGGTGTGTCAGTGTCCACAGTGGCAACGATGCTGGAGGAAGCACTCTATTCACGGAAAGGCACCATATCAGTCATCCACGTAAACAGCCACGACCCGATCAAAGGATTCTACCAAATAGGCAACGACAAGGCTGACGCCACCACAAAGGGCGTATGGACACTGAAAGAAGCTCGTCAGTTGCACGAATCCCTTCACATCGGAGCTAAAGCGCTTGCGAAAAGGTGCGGGATTTCTACCACGGACGCAAAGCACGTCGTCGCTACGTGCCCCCACTGCCAGAAGTCGCCACTGTGGTCAAGTGGCGTCAACCCCAGAGGCCTCAAAGCCTCAGAAATATGGCAAACAGACTTTACACAATGCCAGCTGTTGAAACCCCGAGCGTGGCTCGCGGTTACCGTAGATACGTACAGCAGCATGATTGTGGCCACACAGCATCTCAAGACCGATTCCAAAGCAACCATCCAACATTGGCTAACAGCCATGGCATGGCTTGGAGTTCCAAAACAGATCAAAACAGATAACAGCCCAAACTTCATCTCAAAGGTAGTCCAAGCATTCGCCTCGAAATGGAACATCGCCTTGGTGCATGGCATCCCATACAAAAGCACCGGGCAAGCCATCGTCGAAAGAGCAAACCAGACTCTGAAAACTAAGCTGGAAGTGCTAGCAAAGGCAGAAGGCTTCACCAGTGCCATTCCCCCGGGTGACCAGGCGCGCATGCTGGCAACTGCGCTGCTAGCGTTAAATCAATTCCCTAGGGGGGACGAAACAAACAGTCCTGCTCAGAGACACTGGGCCACTCGGGCGCTAGAGGAAGGCCCACGGGTGGTGATCAAAAATGAACTAGGGGAGTGGGAACAGGGTTGGAGATTGGTGCTCACGGGGCGGGGATATGCGGCCGTTAAAAAAGACGGGGACATTAAATGGTGTCCACTCAAATCTATCAAACCAGACCTTCATAGAGAAACTCATGAGAATTGTGAGACTTTGTTTGCAGGACTGGATCATTGGACGTCCCCGAAACTCATACGCCCCACTACTGGGAAAGAGAGAGAGGCCATCGAGCAACCCGACATCACCTGAGAAGCTCGGGCCATGAAAATTAAAGTAGCAACGGTATCTCTGTGTAATCTTGTTTCTAGGGTTAGTAGGCGGAGGACAAGCAGACACAAAACATTACCCTCACCAGCCATTCAGGTGGGTTCTACGCCATCTCTCAGGTGAGGGGGTCATCAAAGAAATTGTTACAGCCGACATCCCATCTTTCGAGTTCAGGTTAAAAGACATTTTTCCCATGCATACAGGGCACCCCAGATTTCAGGAGACAACAGTATTTGGGATGTACTGGTGCCCTGCTTCCAACCCAGGAAAAAGTTATTGTAATTACCCAGGGCATGGATATTGTGGATATTGGGGGTGTGAAACTATTGTGATAAGCAATAGATGGACGCCTCAACAGCCGGATAAGTTCCTGCAAATTAAGTACACTCCACACGGCTGTATCGAACCAAAATATGACGGAGATGGGTATGCGCTTATGCCCGGAGGCTTGAAACAGCACACTTGCACAGGTTATATAATGACAATCCTGCAGCTGACCCATGATGCCTGGGCCACAAGTAAAGTGTGGACAGCGTATGCTCATCTCCCTAACCGCAGCATCTGGGCGAACATACAAATTATCAGACTCCCAGCTTCAATATCCCAATCAGTTGGACCCAATCCGGTTCTAGTAGTAAGTAGACCCAGGGAAGAGATCGCAGCTAACGGTAGTTCTAGCCGCGAAACACAGAGGTCGAAACTAGCCTCCCCATCCGATCTCTTAACCAAACCAACCCTCTCCAGTCCATTCTTAAGCATGTTAAATGCTACCTTCTTATCGTTAAACCAATCCAACCCGAACTTCACAGAATCATGCTGGTTATGCTATGATGCACAACCCCCTTTTTACGAAGGTGTTGCCTTCGATCTCCCATTCATCTTCTCTAAGTCAAACAATCCACGCCAATGCAGATGGGACACCCCCCAGAGAGGTATCACCCTAAGTCAGGTTACGGGCCAGGGCAAATGCTTTGGCAATGCAACCTTGGCAAAGCAGATGGGCAACGTCTGCAAGGAATTCATCAAACTTAAGGGAGGGAAGTTCCAGTGGGTGATCCCAGCTGCATCAGGAATGTGGGTCTGTCACGGATCCGGGGTAAGCCCATGTGTACTCCTTGACAAATTCGACCATTCTACTGACTTTTGTGTCCAAGTTCTAATTGTCCCCAGAGTCCTGTATCGCCAGGAAGAAGAGGTGTACCACTTGTTCGAGGAACCCAACCGGCTCTACAAACGAGAGGTGATAACAGGCATCACCATCGCAATGCTCCTTGGTTTAGGAGCTATCGGCGCTGCCACAGGCATCTTGGCCCTTGCAACACAACATCAGGGACTGGCACAACTGCAGATGACAGTTGATGAGGACTTGCAAAGGATCGAGAAATCCATCTCTTCCCTGGAAAAATCCCTTTCCTCACTCTCAGAGGTTGTCCTCCAAAACAGGAGAGGACTGGACCTCTTATTCATGCAGCAAGGGGGCCTGTGTGCTGCCTTGAAAGAGGAATGCTGCTTTTATGCAGACCACACCGGAGTCGTCAGAGACTCCATGGCCGAACTGAGAAATCAGCTAAACCTAAGGAAAGCAGATAGAGAAGCTCAACAGGGCTGGTTCGAGTCGTGGTTCAACCGGTCTCCATGGCTCACCACCCTGATTTCTACCCTAATAGGCCCAGTCACTATAATCTTACTAACCCTAATCTTCGGGCCTTGCATATTAAACAAACTGGTGCTATTTGTTAAAAGGTGTTTGGAAACGGCTAACATTTTGTTTCTCGAGCGCCGACAATTACTTTAAGGCGCGCCACTTACTAACAAACTTATGATTTTACACTAATTCTACTAACCCATGAAATTTTGTAACCTTTACATTTTATAATTTTATAAGATTTTTACTAATCATGGGGGGGGGAAATGTGGAGAGCTAGGGATCTGCGTGCGGAAGATCTCGGGCTGTACGGGTAGATAAGAAGCTCCCCCTCACCCTGCAGTCTGACCTTTGCTCCGTACCTGGCCACACCCGGCCGGACGTGAGCAGAGGGAAGTGACACAGACTGCCCAAGCCATAAATACCCCTGAGACCCCTCAATAAACGCCATTTGCTGTCCACCACATTGGTGTATGTAGCATTGGACCGAGTGACCCTGGGCCTTGGGTCACCGTGCCGGACCTCCCGAACCAGGTCGCCACGCCGTAACGGCAACAGGAGGCAGCGAGATTGACATTAAAAAGGAGGGAGGAGGCAACGGGGGCAGAACCACTGTAACAGGGAGGAACTGCAGCAAACCAAACTACAGCTTTAGGCAACTAAAACATATAAGAACACAATATGTTAAAAACGCCAATCACTTGTTTTTAAAATTTTTAAAAGTTTAATAGTAATAAAATGGTTATAAAAATAGTAATACAATTAGAGTAGTAATAATTTGGACAAATTGAATTAAGACGATATGAGACAATAAAGACAAAGAGTTACGGACGTCTGGGTACCCTTTACTGGGCAGCATGGGCCCGAAAAAGGACACCCATTAACAAAGGATTAACCCTTAAAAACAATAGCCTGTTGCATATTCATACACTTCATACATGATGCATAAATTCCATTCAAATACAGAATTCTGTCTGGTCATCGTCAGCTTCTTCCTCCGAATCCTAACAGCGCCTTTGAGGCGGGAAGTTCATTTCTTCTGATAAGAGGGCAATAAATTCTTCTTCTCTGAAAGATTTAGGTGCCCTGTGGCTGCTATCTCGCTGCGAGTCCTTTCTTTTTAAAAAAAGTACCCTACATAGCATCGTTTCTATTTTAACAATTTTTATAACCTAAAACTATATTTAACACAGTACTTAAGAGAACTAATACAGCATTACTTTCTAACACAACACTTATAATATTCATTTTAATATTTGCAAAAAGCCAATCATAAAATACATGCATTTTTCACAATCCCCACTCTTATTCTTTGTAAATCATTTGGCTTGAGCAATATTTCTAATCTACTTGCATCTTCTGGACTATGCTGGCAAAATAAAACAGGGGATTACACAAGGAAGAAATATAAAAACAGTTGTAACACATAAAATGAAAGATCTTAATTTCTTCTAATACATGACCCCACCAGCTAGGTTTTAACAATGTTTTCTAATTCTTTTGGACCGCTACCTGGGTTATTATATGCATATACATATATTTTTCTTCTTTGATTTCTTTTGCTTTTGCTAGAATGACTTTTCTGTGATCATCAATTTTCAACAGTCTGATATATTGAACTTTCCACAAACACTCCCTTCTTTGGCCGATAAATAGTCTAAAGCCAACCTATTCTGATACACTACAGGTTTTGTTTGGCTTAGCTGACTTGATATTAACTCTAATGCCTGGGCGGCTTTATTTGCTACCATTTCTATAACTGCTTGGAGTCTTGTAGTACGACTCAATAGATAATTTGGGGTCAATACAGAGTTAAATTGCTGTGCTGATTTTACCTTTTCATTTACTGTTTGGTTGTTTTACCAAATCTTGAACTGTATCTTCAAGATTAAATGTAAAACAAATCCATCTCTCTCCTTTTGGACATTCAATTCCAAATCTATTACCATTTTTTCCTAAGTTTCTTGTAATCCAATAATTCACTCCATTTTGCCTACAGGTTCTTAATTTGGATGGATTATAACAGTGGCTGTTGACCTAGGTGTGTGTAATAAAAGAAGAACTTTGGTTTCTTTCCATGTGATGCTTTCTGTAGCAGTTGTGACACGATCTTGCTGGTATCCCGAAAGGGAAAAGACAACAAATGAGTGCCAGAAACAGGAATAACAGAGGTCCAGTATGGCTCATACTCCCACCTCCCATGCCTGTGAGGTTGCAGCCCACAGCAGGTGTATTTGATCTTCTCGGTGGCAAAATACAGAGGCCAATCTGGTCTTGCCCTCTATTTCCTTGTCACTTTCTCTTAACTAGATTCCAGGCAAATTGTTTTTGACACCCTTTAACTGTGGTCTCCTACCGTTCTTCAGGTATCTCTCATTCAACAGGCACTAATAATTTCCATCCACAAAACAGTTATTACTTTAACACTTTTTGCAATAAGAGCATAAATTTTGTGAACCACAATACTAATTATTCCCACAATTCAAGCATTTACTTATAACTCAGTGTCGTGGTTTAAGGCAAATTTCGAGGAGAATTTCCAAATTAGGGCTCCTCCAGTAAGCAAACCCACACAGCCCCTCCCCCCAACCGGTTTCAGAAGGATTCCTCAGAGAGAAGTGGAAAGAACCTGTTTATTTAACAAGCACAGCACCCCCCAGCACACAAAATGAACAATACCGGATGACACCGCTCTGAAAAAAAAGATGACAAATTCAGAAAGTCTCTCTTGGGGGGTGGTCACTCTGTTCTCAGTCCCTCTGGCGCTGGGGCAGCTGCTGCAGGCCACAAGGTGCAGACTCTGGTGTTTCCCAGGTCCCAGTCTGGAGCAGGTTTGAAATGGTCAGGAAAAGGAAAGGAGAAACAGTCCAGGAAGAAATCTGGACAGTTTAGCTAAACTAGCTAATGAGCAAAAGCAAGCAGAAGCGAAGCAAGCAAGAGCGAGAGAGAGAGCAAAGCAAAAAGCAAAAGCAGAAAAAGCAAAAGCCGCAGTCTCTGTGTCCCGCCAGGCTGATAAGAAAACCAAAACAAAACTTTCCCTCTTCAGAGCCAGTCTTAAAGGTACAGAACACAATATCCAACATTAACAGAACACATGAATGGGGATACAAGCATCATAACGTCACCCTAGGACATTCCACCCCTTATCCCCATATCATCACCATACTACCACACATCATGCATTTATTCACACAAAATTTCCATCTCCTCCCCCAAAATTTACAAGCAATACCCATCATGCCCTCATCACATCCCCACGCTGGACCACTGAATCCAGGCCCTATACTACAGAGCTGCAGGATTTCACCCCTTTCACCTTACTCACTCAAAGCTCCATCTATCACTTGCTCAGACCTTCGACACTTGCACATCTCCTTCTCCATCTCCCACTTGCCCAGACCTTCAACACTTACACATTTCCTTCTGTCTCATGTCTGTATGGTTTAATGTACAGACAATGGCAGTAACATCCAATGAACAGTGATATTGCATATCATTCTCACCCCACAATCAGATCTCCCTGAGGTACACATCGTGTTGTTCCATCTCTTTGCATCATCCACCATGTGCAACCTGGTCCCTGAGCAAAGACAACCCCACAAATGGGTTTGTCTGTACTCGAGGCAGAATTGACCCACACAGTCTTCCCTAACAAACCTCTGACATGCACCACTGGGACTTTATCTCCATCTATTACATTCAGGGACTCAGACTGGGCAGGACCTGCTCGGTTGGTGGAACCTCGGGTGTTGACTAACCAGGTGGCCTTTGCTAAATGCTGCTCCCAATTTTTGAAAGATCCCCCCACCCAAAGGTTCAGCTGGGTTTTTAGTAGTCCATTGTACCTCTCCACTTTGCCTGCAGCTGGTGCATGGTAGGGGATGTGGTATACCCACTCAATGCCATGTTCGCTAGCCCAAGTGTTGATAAGGCTGTTCTTGAAATGAGTCCCATTGTCTGACTCAATCCTCTCAGGGGTACCATGTCTCCACAGGATTTTCTTTTCCAGGCCCAGGATGGTGTTCCGGGCAGTAGCATGAGACACAGGATAGGTTTCCAACCATCCAGTGGTGGCTTCCACCATGGTCAGCACATGGCGCTTGCCCTGGCGTGTCTGGGGCAGTGGGATGCAGTCAATCTGCCAGGCCTGCCCATACTTGTACTTGGACCACAGCCCACCATACCAGAGGGGCTTCACTCGCTTGGCCTGCTTGATGGCAGCACACGTCTCACAGTCATGGATAACCTGAGAAATACTGTCCATGGTTAAATCCACCCCTGGGGCTCATGCCCACTTACAGGTGGCATCTCTGCCCTGATGGCCTGAGGCATCATGGGCCCATTGAGCCAGGAATAACTCTCCCTTGTGTTCACAATCTAGGTCTATCTTTGACACCCCTATCTTTGCTGCCTGGTCTACCTGCTCATTGTTTTGGTGCTCCTCATTGGCCCTACTCTTGGGGACATGGGCATCTACATGGCAGACTTTCACAGATAGCCTCCCTACCCTGGTAGCAATATCCTTCCACTCATCAGCAGCCCAAATTGGTTTTCCTCTACGCTGCCAGTTAGCCTTCTTCCACCTCTCCAGCCATCCCCACAGAGCATTGGCTACCATCCATGAATCAGTGTAGAGGTAGAGCTTTGGCCATTTCTCTCTTTCTGCAATGTCCAGGGCCAGTTGAATGGCTTTGAGTTCTGCAAGTTGACTTGATCCACCTTCTCCTTCGGTAGCTTGTGCAACCTGTCGTGTGGGGCTCCATATGGCTGCTTTCCACTTCCGGTTCATCCCTAAGATGCGACAGGAACCGTCAGTGAAAAGAGCATAGCGTGTTTCCTCTGGGGGCAGTTGGTTATATGGAGGAGCCTCTTCAGCCCGTGTCACTGGTTCTTGTTCTTCATCTGTGACACCAAAATTCTCACCTTCGGGCCAATTTGTAATTACCTCCAAAATCCCAGGGCGATTCAGTTTACCTATATGGGCGTGCTGAGTGATAAGAGCAATCCACTTGCTCCGTGTGGCACTGGTGGCATGGTGAGTGGAAGGAACCTTGCCTTTGAACATCCACCCCAGCACCGGCAGTCGGGGTGCCAGGAGGAGCTGCGCTTCTGTACCAATCACCTCTGAGGCAGCCTGGACTCCTTCATAGGCAGCCAAGATTTCCTTCTCTGTGGGAGTGCAGTTGGCCTCAGAGCCTCTGTAGCCTCGACTCCAAAATCCCAGTGGTCGACCCCGAGTCTCCCCAGGCACCTTCTGCCAAAGGCTACAAGACAAGCCATGGTTCCTGGCTGCAGAATAGAGCATGTTCTTCACATCTGGTCCCGTCCTAACTGGGCCAAGAGCTACTGCTTGATCTGGACAAAGGCTTGTTGCTGCTCTGGGCCCCAGTGGAAAGTGTTCTTCTTGCGGTTGACCAGGTAAAGAGGGTAAAGAGGGCTCACGATCTGACTATACTCAGGAATGTGCATCCTCCAAAAACCTATGGCACCTAGGAAAGCTTGTGTCTCTTTCTTATTGGTGGGTGGAGACATTGCTGTGATCTTGTTGATGACGTCTGTAGGAATCTGACGCCATCCATCTTGCCACTTCACTCCCAGGAACTGAATCTCACCAGCTGGTCCCTTGACTTTGCTCTTTTTAATGGCAAAACCAGCTCCCAGGAGGATTCGGATGATTCCCTTTCCTTTCTCAAACACTTCCGCAGCTGTGTTCCCCCACACAATGATGTCATCAATATATTGCAGATGTTCTGGAGCCTCACCCCTTTCTAGTGCAGTCTGGATCAGTCCATGGCAGATGGTGGGACTGTGCTTCCATCCCTGGGGCAGTCGGTTCCAGGTATACTGCACTCCCCTCCACGTGAAAGCCAACTGAGGCCTGCATTCTGCTGCCAGAGGAATGGAGAAAAATGCATTGGCAATGTCTATAGTGGCATACCACCTCGCTGCCTTGGACTCCAGCTCGTACTGGAGCTCTAATATGTCTGGCATGGCAGCACTCAGTGGTGGAGTCACCTCATTCAATGCACGGTAGTCCACAGTCAATCTCCATTCTCCTTCAGATTTTCGCACAGGCCAAATGGGGCTGTTGAAGGGTGAGTGGGTCTTGCTGACCACCCCTTGGCTCTCCAGTTCTCGGATCATCTTGTGGATGGGGATCACAGCATCTCGAGTGGTTCTATACTGTCGTCGATGCACTATGGAAGTGGCAATTGGCACTCGTTGCTCTTCTCCCATCAGACATCCTACTGCAGATGGATTCTCAGACAGCCCAGGCAAGGTGTTCAATTGCTGGATGCCCTCTGTCTCTACAGCAGCTATCCCAAATGCCCACTTGAGTCCTTTTGGGTCTTTGAAATACCCACTTCGAAGGTAGTCTATGCCCAAAATACATGGGGCCTCTGGGCCAGTCACAATAGGATGTTTCTTCCACTCATTCCCAGTGAGGCTCACATCAGCCTCCACCAAAGTGAAATCCTGGGATCCCCCTGTCACACCAGCAATAGAAACAGACTCTGTCCCCACATGTCTCGACGGAATTAATGTACATTGAGCACCAGTATCATCCAAAGCTTTATGCTCTTGTGGCTCCGATGTGCCAGGCCAATGAATCCACACAGACCAGAAAACACGATTTTCCCTAGCCTCTACCTGGCTAGAGGCAGGGCCCCTCTAAGCCTGGTTATCCTTCTTTCCCTGGGTATATGTCTTGGATGTTCCTTCAAGGGGATCAGACATGGCATCATCAGCATCATACCTGGTGGTTCAGCTACGGGCAACTGGAGCTGCTTTCTTCCTGGTGGCTTCCTTCAATTCACGCACCCGTCGTGCCAGAACAGCAGTAGGTTTTCCATCCCACCTCCTCATGTTTTCTCCACAGTCACGCAGGTAGAACCACAGCTTTCTTCGTGGGGTGTACCTTCTCTGGCCATCTGGGAAACGTCTGCCTTGGATACCAGAACCTCTGATCTGTACTGCCGAGATTTGGAGAAGGTCTTCTTTAATCTCCTCTCTGAGCTTCTTATGATTCTCCTCTAGCTTATCCTCTAAGTTCTGCAGATGTGTTTCTACCACTGCAATTCTGCCATGTGTTGGGCCATGCACAGCATCTGCATATGCTCGGAGCTTCCTTGCCATATCCAGCACAGTCTCATCCCTCTCATCCCTCTTCATTATGGCTGAGGCAGAAGCATATTCGTGTGGCCCAAGTCGCACAAGTTTCCGCCACATCACAGACGTGCATGGCACCAAGTCTGGGTTCCTAGTTGTTACATCATCTGAGAAGATAATCTCTGCCACTGCCATCTCTCTCAGGCGTTGGATCCCTTGCTCTATGGTCTTCCACTGTGTTTGTTGCATATAAAGATCATCTGCACACAGGTATCTTTGTGTGCAACTTTCCAAGACCCGTGCTCAGAGGCTGTGGGGGTTTGCCCCCCTAATCATTCCTTGGTCGATGACAGGATCATGTGACAGGGATCCCAAATGCCTCACTTCCGTGCCATCCAGAATTGTAGCCTCGCCTGCAGCATCCCAGAGACGGACTAACCAACTAATTATGGATTCATCAGGTCATCAGGTGTAATCCTTCCGTAAGCCACAAAGGTCCTTCAGGGAAAAGGACTCAATATTTGCATCTGGTCTTGCACCTGCTGCTTTGACTCCTGATTTTATGTCAGGAGGCATTGAGGTTCCTTCTGCTGCATCATCATCATGATCATCCACTGGTCGATTGGTCTTGTCCGTGCATTTCCCACTTCTAGTACTGGTAGCCACAGCCATTGGTTTAGCTGCTGGCTTAGGCTCACTATCTGGTTTGGCTGCTGGCTTCGAGCCTGTGGTGTTGGCTGCAGCCTGAGTGACTGGGACAGCTGCTGATTTATCTCCCTGCCCCCCTGCCTCTGTCTGCTGTCCTACAGTCTCCAACAGAGTGCGATAAGCATATGCCAGGGCCCAGCTCACTGCAATGACCTTTCTCTCCTTAGGCTCATCCTGGTATTTCTCTTTCAGATATTTCCCCACCTCAGCTGGGTTCTGAATTTGTTCATGGGGAAAATCCCAGACTATAGGGTCAGAGAATTCCTTCAGGATTTGGCCCATATCCTCCCATTTCCCACACTGCTCAGGATGTTCCATGCCTGGGTCTACTCCTGAGTCAGGGGTCTCATCAGCCCGTCTAGAAATCTCAGTCCTCATTCTGGAGAAGCAGCAGACTGTATAGAAGAAGGTTACCAGATTGAATACCAGAAAGATGGTTTCTTTAACATTCAGGGGAAACTGAACATCCTTCACTACTGATGCAACCGATTCATAGGAGAAGAAGGAAAGCAAAGGCTGAAAAGCCTCATTCCTTGCTGCTCCTCCTCTAACAAACTGGACGAATAACCATAGCCAGGAACCATTCATACCTGGAGCAGACCCCAACATGTTTATAAACTTCTTGCACATCATTGCCATCAAGCCCAGCAGGATAGCTATTCTGGTCATGGTTTAGGGCAAATTTGGAGGAGAATTTCCAAATTAGGGCCCCTCCAGTAAGCAAACCCACACAGCCCCTCCCCCCAACCGGTTTCGGAAGGATTCCTCAGAGAGAAGTGGAAAGAACCTGTTTATTTAACAAGCACAGCACCCCCCAGCACACAAAATGAACAATACCGGATGACACCACTCTGAAAAACATGACAAATTCAGAAAGTCTCTCTTGGGGGGTGGTCACTCTGTTCTCAGTCCCTCTGGTGCTGGGGCAGCTGCTGCAGGCCACAAGGTGCAGGATATTGGTGTTTCCCAGGTCCCAGTCTGGAGCAGGTTTGAAATGGTCAGGAAAAGGAAAGGAGAAACAGTCCAGGAAGAAATCTGGACAGTTTAGCTAAACTAGCTAATGAGCAAAAGCAAGCAGAAGCGAAGCAAGCAAGAGCGAGAGAGAGCAAAGCAAAAAGCAAAAGCAGAAAAAAGCAAAAGCTGCAGTCTCTGTGTCCCGCCAGGCTGATAAGAAAAGCAAAACAAAACTTTCCCTCTTCAGAGCCAGTCTTAAAGGTACAGAACACAATATCCAACATTAACAGAACACATGAATGGGGATACAAGCATCATAACGTCACCCTGGGACAGTCACTAATTAGATGATGAGGCATTTGGCTATATATCGAACACATATAAATAATATATGTCCCTTTTCCGGGTTAAGTAAAGGTGGCCCGTCCACCTTGGACAAATCCGGTTAAGCGGTACAAGACCGGTAAGATTGGTCCGAGTCAGGTGGTATTTGACGCGTTGTGAATTCAAATTCCTGTCCCTACCCACTATGAGCTACCTAACTGGCTTGTGGCTGCCTTGCGAACCTAGCTACCGTCTAGTTTATTAAAATATAAAAGTAATACGCATACATCTATCAATAAACATTGCTACAAAAGATACCCCCCAAATACAAAATCCTGCAGATCTGACCTATACAGTTCTAAAGAAAAATTCACCAGCAAGCCCAATTCATTTTCTGTCAATTTGGTGATTGTAGATGTTACAAAATCATCTCGGGAGGTCTGAGTGCCCACCAATACCCTAGTAAGGTGTAACGGCCGCCCCCAGTTTCCTCTTCCGAGGAACGGAATTGGATTTGGAATAGCCGAGTCATGACCGGATTCAACATCAGTAACGGATTGGGTGGTCAGCCCACCTCCAAACCCATCGCCCCTGTCCGACTGGGGGGCCAGGTTTCAGGTAGTAAGCCTAACGACTTAGACCGAGAAATTTGTTTCACCGAAATTTGGAAGGAACTGTTGGGCTGGTGAGTCCCAATGGCTCCCAGACTGGGGCAGATATCGACTTAGTCACCCTGTTAAGGGCTTACCAGTGGGACCACGAGGAGGTGCGATCTCTGCAGCTATGCCCAGTTGTAACTAGACTTTCTCAAGACGCCCTTAAGAGAGTCATAGTTACTCCTGCCGTTTACCCACGCTTCAATGAATTTCTTCACTTTGACATTCAGAGCACTGGACAGAAATCACATCGCGTCAACACCCGCCCCGGGCCTTCGCGATGCTTTGTTTTAATTAAACAGTTGGATTCCCCTGGTCTGCACCAGTTCTAAGCCAGCTGCTAGGTGCCAGCCGAGGCGGGGCGCCAGTCCGGGGACCCCCCCAGGGACCCTCCCCTGCGCGAACCACTCAGCCGACGCCAGCCGCAGCCGCGCGCGCACTGGCCGCGCGCCACGGGGACCCCGCCGGCGGGAACCGATGGGGCAGTGATGTGCGACGACGACGGCGGCGGCCGCCGCTGGGGCTCCGGCCGAAACAAGGTGGAGAGGGGCGGAGGGGGGAGCGGGCAGCGCCCACCGCAGCCAGGGTGATCCACGGGAAGGGCCCAACGCGTGTCCAGAGTTGCTGCCGCGTGCGCGTGCACGCACATCAGCGCCCGGGCGGGCCACGCGGAGTGCACTCACCTGCGCGCCGCGCCTCGTCCAGCCGCGGCGCGCACCCAGCCCCACTTCGCGCCCCAGCCCAACCGACCCAGCCCTTAGAGCCAATCCTTATCCCGAAGTTACGGATCCGGCTTGCCGACTTCCCTTACCTACGTTGTTCCAACATGCCAGAGGCTGTTCACCTTGGAGACCTGCTGCGGATATGGGTACGGCCCAGTGCGAGACTTACACCCTCTCCCCCAGATTTTCACGGGCCAGCAAGAGCTCACCGGACGCTGCCGTAACTGCGACGCTTTCCAAGGCGCGGGCCCCTCTCTCGGGGCGAACCCATTCCAGGGCGCCCAGCCCTTCACAAAGGAAAGAGAACTCTCCCCGGAGCTCCCACCGGCTTCTCCGGAATCGGTTGCGTCACCGCACTGGGCGCCTCGCGGCACCCGTCTCCGCCACTCCGGATTCGGGGATCTGAACCCGACTCCCTTTGCTGAGGGCAATGGAGGCCATCGCCCACCCTATCGGAACGGCGCTCGCCTATCGCTTAGGACCGACTGACCCATGTTCAACTGCTGTTCACATGGAACCCTGCTCCACTTCGGCCTTCAAAGCTCTCCTTTGAATATTTGCTACTACCACCAAGATCTGCACCTGCGGCAGCTCCACCCAGGCCCATGCCCCAGGCTTCGAGGCGCACCCAGCAGCCCTCCTACTCGTCGCGGCCTAGCCCCTGTGGGCATCGCACTGCCGGCGACGGCCGGGTAAGGGCCTGACGTTCCAGCGCCATCCATTTTCAGGGCTAGTTGATTCGGCAGGTGAGTTGTTACACACTCCTTAGCAGATTCCGACTTCCATGGCCACCGTCCTGCTGTCTAGATCAACCAACACCTTTTCTGGGCTCTGATGAGCGTTGGCATCAGGCACCTTAACCTGGCGTTCAGTTCATCCTGCAGCGCCAGTTCTGCTTACCAAAAGTGGCCAATGAGCACTTGCATTCCACGGCACGGCTCCATGCCAGCGAGCCGGCCCCCTTACCCATTGAAAGTTTGAGAATAGGTAGAGATCGTTTCAGTCACAGGACCTCTAACCATTCGGTTTACCGAGTAAAACTGAACATTGCCGAGTGCCAGCTATCCTGAGGGAAACTTTGGAGGGATCCAGCTACTAGATGGTTCGATTAGCCTTTCACCCCTAGACCCGGGTCAGATGACCGATTTGCACATCAGGACCGCTATGGACCTCCACCAGAATTTCCTCTGGCTTCGGCCTGCCCAGGCATAGTTCACCATCTTTCGGGTCCTAGCATGGACGCTCACGCTCCACCTCCCCGGTCCCGCGAGGGGGCAGCGGGTGAGATGGGCCGGTTGTGCGCCCAGGGCTGCCAGGCGCGACACGTGCCCCGGGATCCCACCTGAGCCAGCGCGCGCTGTCTCTCACCTTCATTGCACCGCGGGCTTTCGACGACGGCCCCTGACTCGCGCACGTGCTAGACTCCTTGGCCCGTGTTTCAAGACGGGTCGGGTGGGTAGCTGATATCGCCGCGTACCCCAGGTGCCCAAGCGCGGCCCGTCAAGCCTGGCCCGGCGGTGCCACGCGGTCGGGGCGCACTGAGGACAGTCCGCCCCGGTTGACAGCGGCGCCGGAGGCTGGTGGGCCCGGTCCGGCACCCCTGCGTGAAACGCCGTGCTGCGGGGACGCCGCCCGTGCCCTATCCACCCCGGGAGGGGGAGGGGGGGGAAAAGCGACGCCCCCCCAACACGGCGCCGCTGATGGGGGGGCAGGAGGGCATGGCGGCGGTCCTCTCCCTCGGCCCTGGGATTCAGCAAGACCAGCTGCCCGGGGGCTGTAACACTCACCGCCACTTGTGTGGCGTCGGGCCACCTGCCCGCCGGAGGCCTTCCCAGCCGACCCGGAGCCAGTCGCGGTGCACTGCTGCAGAGGAAATGAGCCCGGCCAGGGCCGGCCGCCAGCCAAGGGGTGGTCCCCACACCGGACCGCCCCCCCGGCTCGCCCCCGCGGACAGGGTTCGCCCGGGGGAGGGAGGGGAGGCAGAGGTGAGGATCCGTCGAACCCGCGCCGGCTGCCCGCAACTCCCTGGGTTGAGTCCTCCGGGCGGATTGCGCAGTCCACACCCATTTACCTCTTAACGGTTTCACACCCTCTTGAACTCTCTCTTCAAAGTTCTTTTCAACATTCCCTTATGGTACTTGTTGGCTATCGGTCTCATGCCTGTATTTAGCCTTAGATGGAGTTTACCACCCGCTTTGGGCTGCATTCCCAAGCAACCCGACTCCGAGAAGTCCCGGGCCTGGAGCACTGGGGGGCTGCTACCGGCCTCACACCGTCCACAGGCTGCGGCCTCAATCACAAGGACTTGGGTCCCCCGAGAGCGCTGCCAGGGAGGGGGGCTTCTTTATGCCACATGTCCCGTGCCCCACCACGGGGCGGAGATTCGGCGCTGGGCTTTTCCCTCTTTGCTTGCCGTTACTGAGGGAATCCTCGTTAGTTTCTTTTCCTCTGCTGACTAATATGCTTAAATTCAGTGGGTCGCCACGTCTGATCTGAGGTTGCAAGCCCAAAGCTTGGCTGCGCTGCGCGCAGGGGCTTGCACAGAGACGGCTGCCGTGTCTCCCCCACCCGCTACGCTGCCTGCCCCCCCTCCTCTCCGCGCTCCCAGAGGGAGCCGGAGAGAGAGAGCAGAGAGAGCGCGCACGTGCGCGAGCGAGCGATGAGGAGAAGGAGAGCCCCATCTCAGAGATGAGAACCAAAAAGGGAGCGCGGCAGAGATGGCCCCGTGCAGGAGGACTGGTCAGGCAGTGGCGCGCGCGATGGCCTTGGCGGGGAGAGAGAGAGAGGAGCGACTGCGCCCCTCAGTGCACCCCGAGACCACGACAGAAGAGGAGGGGGCGGGCAAAGGGAGGAGGGGATCAGAACCCCCGTCCCCAGTGCTCTCGCCTCGTGCGTGTGTGCGGCAGCACAACATAGTACCGCCTCAGTACACACCCGCAGACAGCCGCTGGTGCCAGGGGGAGGCCGGGGGTGAGGCCCCCGCCTCGCCTCCCCGTCTCACCCTCCTCTCTCTTTCTCTCGGCCCTCGGCGGCGCCTTTCGACGCTGTCTCTCGCTCTCCCCAGGCCGCCGTGCCACCGCATCCACGGCACGGTCCCAGCAAGGATGAGCTCCGCCCCAGCAGCTGGCTCCTGGAGTGGGGAGCTAGGGACCGCTCCCCGAGTCTGCATTTAGGGGAACGAAGGCCCTGCGCATCGACGACGATGACGACCGCGATGACGATGACGCCTGCCTGGCCGCAGGGAAGGGATCGAGGCCGCCTAGGGAAGCGCTTCCCTCACCGAACCCCTGACCGCCTTCCCTCCGGGCACTGGCGGGACGCCGCCGCTGCCGCCACCGCCACGGGTGACAGGCCTGGGAGGCGACCCCAGCCATGCCGCCGGGGTGGCCCCGCGATGGCGATTGATCGTCAAGCGATCCTCAGACAGGGGTAGCCTCGGGAAAAATCCGGGACCACAAGTGCGTTCGAAGTGTCGATGATCAATGTGTCCTGCAATTCACATTAATTCTCACAGCTAGCTGCGTTCTTCATCGACGCATGAGCCAAGTGATTCACCGCTAAGAGTTGTCTGGCTTTCGGGCACTGCTCACGCCGAGCGGCCTCTTTTTTTGTTACTCTGGTGCCGAGGACGCGCGGGCGCGCGCACCTGGCTTTGACCGTACGAGCACACAGAAACCAAAGGGGAAAAAAAAAACTGGAGCAACCCACGCTCTGAAGGCCGGCCAAGAGGCGGGGGAGCCTGCGCCCCCGACTGCATCCCCCTGCGACGGGAAACGCCGACCTCACAAACGCCGTCCTTCAGAGGCCGCCCAGGCGCTTGGGCTCGGCCTGGCATCCGCGCGGAGGGCCACGCGGCACGCACCGTAACGCGGGAGGGCATGGTGGCCCACCCGCTTCTTGCTTTGATGGGATGACACGCACAACACACACGGCTCGCGGCCGGGGGCGCGCGGCCGTCAGCCCCTGCATATGCCGGTTCTCCCTCGGCCCCCGATTCCGCGGGCCTCGCGGAGCACCGCCGTGCCGCTGTGGAGCCGGCTTTTTTTTTTCTTTGCTCACTGCACGGCCTTCCCCCGGCTCAAGACGGCACACGACAACGACCAGCCCCCGCCGGCGCGCCTCCTGCGGGACCGCTTCCTTGCCGGGCGGGCGAGCGACCGGCAGACGCGCTCCGCCACCAGCCCGGGAGGCGGGCGCCACCGAGACCGAAACCAGCGTCACCGGCGCCCATGGCCGGCTGAACGGCAGACCCCGTCACCGCCAGGGCCGCACTCCCAGGACCGCCACGTCGCACCGCCGGGGCCCCTTGCCTCAGGCAAGTGCTTGGCAGAAGGCGGTACGGCGCTGAGCCAGGGGGCAAGGCCCGCTCTCCTCATTTTCACGTGGAGACTGGGCAGGGAGAAGTGCCCCCGTGGCCACCCCGCACACCTTCCTGCGGCCCACACGCAGCCAGGAAGGGCGATGGAGGACGCGACGAGCGGGGCCTACGATGGGACCGCAGCCGGGCGATGGCGGGCGCCTTCCGGCCAACCGTCCCTGCAGGGAGGGACATCCGTTGAGCAGTGCCGCCGCTGCCGCTTGGCACGGGGTCGCCCGTGCTCGTGGGCCTCAGTTGCTGGAGGGCCTGCCAAGCGCTCACCCCTCATGAGCGGGCGGTCGAGCCAGGGGACGGCCAGGGGACGACAGTGTGGCCAGTGGGCGTTTGAGGAGAAAACGCCGTTGAGGGGAGGAGAGGCGCCTGACGCGACGGACGCGGCGCCCCACGCGCCAGAGACCGTGGCAGCGGGCCGAGGAGAGAGAGAGCGGGTGGGCCCCGGTGGCTGCGACCCCACGACCGAGGAAGGACAGAGAGTGCGCGCTCTCTGCCGGCGTCGCCCGTTACGACAAGGCGAGTGGGTCGGCTCCCGCGGCCGACAGCGTGCCGCAGCCTCTCCGCCGAGGACGGGCAGCCGGGGGGGGGGGGGGGCAGGGCGCCCCTCCCAGGCGCGGCACAGTTTACCCCCGCAGCGGGACGACGACAGCGACGGAGGAGCACGGCCGGTGGCGATGGGACAACCCCTGCAGGGGATCGGTGGGAGTAGCTGCTCCCCACCCCTCAGTGGCACCCCGTATGGCCACTGCCCGGCGTGCCTGCTGCCACCGCCGCCGGCACCGCTGCCGCCACAGTGGGCTGCGCCAAGCCGCCCGAGTCTTTAAACCGCCGCCCGGCCCCGCCAGCCCTTTTCAGCAAACCAGCAGTGTTTGACGATGCCGAAGGAAAAAACCTGGGGGGACCGCCGAGGCGCGGAGCGCTAGGTACCTGGCCCTGGGGCGAGGGAAATGACCGGCATGGCCCTGCCGGGGTGCCTCCCCTGCTGCCGCCCTCGGGGGAGCGTCCACCAGCAGGGGCGCACCCGACATCTGCCACCACCACCGCCATGTCCTTCTCAGGGCCTGGGGTTTCCCTCAGTAGCCCAGCACTGCGCAACCGAGAGGGCTGCCGTGGCTCGAGCCGCTCCGCCTGTGTGGGGAACCCGGGCCCGACCACCGAGCATACCTCAGGCGCGCACGCGCCCGTGCGCCATGAAGCACGGCCCGGAACACCCGGAGGCCTTGGCCCTTGGAGCTCCTCTGCCACGCGCGAGAGGGGGGCTGCTCGGCCCAAAGCGGGGAACTCTGCTAGTCGGCAAAAGCCCCGCTCCCCGGTGCGGGAAGCCTGGAGGAGCTGCCTCCTCCGAGCCCCGAAGGCGCCCCCGCCACCCGGCTCCCTCGCCCTTTCCACCTCGGCCGCCGACGGGTGCAACGGCCGGCTGGCCGGCCATCGCTCAACAGGCGAAGCAGCGAGGGAAGGGATGGGTGCGCCTCCGGGAGGGGCCGTGCCGAGCACGCCTCCCTCCCGGCACCTGGGCAGCTTTCTGGCATGCACACCGAGGAGAGCTGAGCTCGGGAGAACTTGGGCCGCGCCAGGGCGCCCGCACGCAGCACACCGGCGACCAGCGTTCGGCCGCACCGGCCGCGGTGGCGAGAGGCTCGGGGGCCCGCGGCCGCACCCCCGCTCTCCGGCGGGGACGGAGCGGCGGCAGACCGGTGCAAGGCCGGGGTGGGCCAGGATGGTGTGGGGGGCGGGGGGGCAAGCTGCCGCTACGGCGGCCAGCATGCTGTGCTTCTAGACCCAGCCATGACGCGTGGAGAGCCCCGCCTGTGTGCACAGTGGCGGGCGCACGTGGCGCGCTTCGTAGCACCAAGTGGCTTTTTCCCCTTCTCCCAATTCCAACCCCCTGCGCCTGGAGGTGCCGCGCGCCTCCGGTCTCTCTCTCTGGGGCTGACAGTGTGCGGCAAAGGGGAAGGGCGTGTGGCCCCCAGTGCCGACCGGGGCCGGCAGCTGGGGGCCGAGCATGAGAACGGAGCGGGTGTGTGAGTGACACCACGCATGCGTGGCATGCCAGACGGCCCGGCACGACGCGGCAGGCGCCAAGCCCCACCGGTAATGATCCTTCCGCAGGTTCACCTACGGAAACCTTGTTATGACTTTTACTTCCTCTAGATAGTCATGTTCGACCGTCTTCTCGACACTCCGGCAGGGCCGTGGCCGACCCCGCCGGGGCCGATCCGAGGACCTCACTAAACCATCCAATCGGTAGTAGCGACGGGCGGTGTGTACAAAGGGCAGGGACTTAATCAACGCGAGCTTATGACCTGCACTTACTGGGAATTCCTCGTTCACGGGGAAGAATTGCAATCCCCGATCCCCATCACCAATGGGCTTCAACGGGTTACCTGTGCCTGCCGGCGGAGGGGAGGCACAAGCTGAGCCAGTCAGTGTAGCGCACGTGCGGCCCCGGACATCTAAGGGCATCACAGACCTGTTATTGCTCAATCTCGGGTGGCTGAACGCCACTTGTCCCTCTAAGAAGTTAGACGCCGACTGCTCGGGGGTCGCATAACTAGTTAGCATGCCAGAGTCTCGTTCCTTATACGGAATTAACCAGACAAATCGCTCCACCAACTAAGAACAGCCATGCACCACCACCCACGGAATCAAGAAAGAGCTCTCAATCTGTCAATCCTGTCCGTGTCTGGGCCGGGTGAGGTTTCCCGTGTTGAGTCAAATTAAGCCGCAGCCTCCACTCCTGGTGGTGCCCTTCCGCCAATTCCTTTAAGTTTCAGCTTTGCAACCATACTCCCCCTGGAACCCAAAGACTTGGGTTTCCCGGGAGCTGCCCAGTGGGTCATGGGAATAATGCTGCTGGATCGCCAGTGGGCATCGTTTATGGTCGGAAGTACGACGGTATCTGATCGTCTTCGAACCTCTGGCTTGCGTTCTTGATTAATGAAAACATTCTTGGCAAATGCTTTCGCTCTAGGCCGTCTTGCGCCGGTCCAAGAATTTCACCTCTAGCGGCACAATACCAATGCCCCCGGCCGTCCCTCTTAATCATGGCCCCGTTTCCAAAAACCAACAAAATAGAACCAGAGTCCTATTCCATTATTCCTAGCTGCAGTATGCTGGCAGCCGGCCTGCTTTGAACACTCTAATTTTCTCAAAGTAAACGCTTCGGGCCCCGTGGGACACTCAGCTAAGAGCATCAAGGGGGCACCGAGAGGCAGGGGCTGGGACAGGCGGTGGCTCGCCTCATGGTGGACTGCCAGCTCGATCCCAAGATCCAGCGACGAGCTTTTTAACTGCAGCAACTGTAAGATACGCTATTGGAGCTGGAATTCCTGCGGCTGCTGGCAGCAGACTTGCCCGCCAATGGATCGTCGCTCAAGGATTTAAAGTGCACTCATTCCAATTACAGGGCCTCAAAAGAGTCCTGTATTGTTATTTTTTGTCACTACCTCCCCGGGTCCGGAGTGGGTAATTTGCGCGCCTGCTGCCTTCCTTGGATGTGGTAGCCGTTTCTCAGGCTCCCTCTCCGGAATCGAAGCCTGATTCCCCGTCACCCGTGGTCACCATGGTAGGCACAGACAGTACCATCAAAAGTTGATAGGGCAGACATTCGAATGGGTCGTTGCTGCCGCGGGAGTGTGCGATCAGCTCGAGGTTATCTATAGTAACCACAGCTGCCAGGCGGGCCCGGTTTGGTTTTGGTCTGATAAATGCACGCGTCCCCGGAGGTCGGCGCTCATCGGCATGTATTAGCTGTAGAATTACCACAGTTATCCAAGGAGCGGGAGAGGAGCGCCCAAAGGAACCATAACTGATTTAATGAGCCATTCGCAGTTTCACTGTACCTCCCATGTGTACTTAGGCATCCATGGCTTAAGCTTTGAGACAAGTATACGCTACTGGCAGGATCAACCAAGTAGCTGCCAACCACGGCAGCGCCGCGAAGCGTCGCGCGAGTGCCCGGACGGAGCACCCGGACGCGCCCGGCCCGGCGGCGAACTCGCCTTGCGCCAAACCCCGACCGCCCTGGGCTCCTTTTGCCGCTCCGACCCGCGGGAGCGGCATCGCGGTCGAAGACACGGCGGCGGGTGGCGGCGTGGCGGCGATGGGCGTGGCTGCCGGGACGGCAGCCAGCCGCATCGCAGCCCAGCATCGCCTGGGATGGGGAACGGCGCCACGCACAAGGGACACCCCTCGGCGACGGCCGACCCCAGCAGCCAGCCCTTCGCGCGATGCCTCGGGCAAGGAGCAGGGACCGCTGCGCAGCTTTTTGCCACTCAGATGGAGCACGAGGTTTCGTCTCTCTCTCTCTCTCTCTCGCTTTTTTTCCTGGGGCCCACGTCCCGGTTTGAGACTAGGCTCTGTTCCCCCGCATCCGCGCCGCATCGGGTTCAGGCACTTTCGCCCTCTCTCTTTTCTCTCTCGCTGCTCAGCTCCAGCCGCACCGCCACCTGGCGCTGCTCGCGGCCGGCACCCACATGGGCACTACCTGGACCGGGGCCAGCACTGGCACCTCACGTGTTTTTTTAAGGACACTTGAAGGCTCAGAGGGCCACGCGGCTGTCACACAGCTCGGGACGGTAAAGACGCCCTTCCCCAGGCCAGCGGGAGGGGCGACACCTCGCCTGCGATGGGAAGCGAATTGGAAAGGAGACCGCCCGGCCCAAGCACTGAACCCCCACCGCCCTTCTGCCCCATGACAGAGAAGCCTTGGAAGGAGAGCCAGCCTGCCGGGGGCCCTCTCCGATGCCACCCGAAAAGCCACATCAATCAGGCGCGGCTCTGGGAAGGAGCCACGCCAACGGCGACAAGGGCCCCACGGCCACGGTCCTGGGACAACGGCCACGGCCCCCCAGCCCACCTGCGGATCGGATTGCTAGCGGCAGCAGAGGAGCGTGGGGGCTGCCGCCACCCGCCCGCAGCCAACAACGGCTCCCCTTTCGGCTAGGCAACGGCGGGACTGGACCGGCCCCCGCTGGGTGGGGGGGGACTCAGCAGCCACCCCCCCCCCCCCCCCCGCTTCCGGCCCGGGGAACCCGGCCGAGAGTGCGAGAAAAAGTGCCACCGACCTGGCGCACAGGCCACCGGCTTTCTCCCGGCCTCGCAGCGGTTGGCTTTCCCTTCCGGAAAAAAAAGCCGGGGGACGGCACGAACTAAAAGGCACAAGGAGGCACGTTCACAACGACCCGTGCTAGCCACGGGGGCCGCGAGGCCGGGGGCCCAGGGGTGGTCCGAGGTACGCGCCTCACTACCTCCTCACAACAGACCCACCGGCATCCTGCTCGCGCCTTCGTCTCAACGCTTCTCGGTGCCGCGGCTTAGGGCCGCGAGAGAAAAATAAAAAGGCCAGCGGAGGCCTGGCGGGCGCCCCCCCAACTCCGCCCGCCTCAACAAAAAGCAACGGACCCGGCGCGGCAAACCCGGCCCCACCCGGCATAAGCGGCTCAGTCGATCTGGCCACGACCGAGGTAGGCGAGGCGCCGCCGCCTTGCCCAGGACCAGTCCGGGGGGGTCTCCATCGGGTGCCGGGCCCGCAAAAAAAAAAAAATCAAACTAGGCCAAAAAATTCTGCCCACCACAACGCAGGTCCCCGGCTTAAGGCCGAGGAAGGGCGACGGCTTTAACAACGCAAGCCAGGGACCACCGCCACCGCCGAGGCGGACGCACGGGCCCAAAACAGCAGCAAATGATTCTGGAGCAGAGGCATTGCTTGGAGAAAACTCTCCCCCACTTTGTCTGGGCAATCCTTAACCAGTGTGTTACATGGCTCTTGCTGCCAATTTCTTGCTCAACAGTGTGATAGATGAATCTCATTTGTGCTAACGATTGTAACTATATTTTAAATATTTTAGAAAATATTTGTTAAAAAGTAATAGAGGAAAAGGATATGGAATTAGTGACACAAACCAGATGTTTTCAGATGTTCATGAGGAAACAGGATGCAGGATGTAGTTTGAGATAAGTAACATCCCAAAAGGCAATAGGCCTCAGGATAATTAAAGAATCGGCCTTGAAATGGACAAAATTGGGATGATTCCAGCTATCAATGAAATCATAAGGCTTCTTTTTGGAATATAATGCTGGCTTCTATAACACAAGACTTGGGGTGCATGTGCAGCTTGTGGGGTTGTTCAAAGGACAGTGATGATGAGGAGAAGCCTTCGTGGGAAGTGACCACCAAAACCAAAAGACCCCTTAGAAGCAAGCAGAGCATGCACTGTGCAGTCCAGTGACATAGATTTCAAGAATCAAAAATAGGAGGAGATTGACAAAAAATTAGTGATGAATATGTATTAACATCCAGTCTATAATTTGTCTTTGGATTCTTTATCTTTTGAATGGGAGGCAGGGTGAGAAAACCCCCCTGTATCCTGACTGGTTTTGCTTATGCTTTATCCAAACCACTGCCAAATTATTTTGTATCTGTTTGATTATATTTGATTGCATGATTTCATATAAAATTGCTGCTCAATTAAAATTGCTGCTAAATTCTAATGTCGGTTTATTAAATTAGACACATAGGGACCTCATTCATAACATCAGCCCACCTCAGTCACCTACCCGTTGGGACTGTGCTTTCTACTGAGCCAGTCCTGCCAGAAAAGCAGCTTTAAACACACCTCTAAGAAGGCACTGATCCAGATAAAGCACATCCATTCCCCTCTGCCCAGGGCCACTCCCCTGTACATCTGGCAGCCTGAAAAATCTAACACCCCCTCAGGCTCCAACACATTGTTCCAGCCCAAAGCATAAAGGCAATTTGTTTTGTTAAAGCTGAAGTCATTCCTGCAGGTCCTTGGCCTTCCAAGGCCAACGCTGCCACTCCAGAGGGAATCCTGTGACCCCGAGCATTTGATGGTGACCACACCTAAGCAAGAGGTGGCTCCTTCAGCAGGAGAATGGCACATGGCAATGCTGTTCCTTTGTGTCCCCGGCCTTCCTCCCATTGTTTCAGCAATGGCAGCTACACTTAGGCAGCTTCAGCAGAGCTTATTTGTGGTGGCTGAGTGCAGATCAGGACTCCCAGCCCACCTCTAACAGCAGCTTGCAATGACAACAGCACCTGCACACTGAGCTATTTTGCTGGAGGCAAGCCTGTCACAAGCACACCCTCTTCAAACTTCCCATCAAACAGAAAGGAGAAGAGCAGGAAAAGGCTACCTTTGGACCAGTCTTCCCCAGGTCTACAAATGGGCCAATTCTGGGTAGAAAACTCCCACCAGTGCTGGCCTTCTTCTTCATGGTGAGAAACTTCTCCCACAGGAACTTCGAGGGAAGCAGCTGAAAGGCAAAAATAAACCAGACAGAGCCTCAGAGTTGGGCTTGTTCAGAAAGGCTTTTCTTGAACAAGTGGCACTGGTGAACAATTTGTGATCACATTGTCCAGGACAGTCCTGGAAGCCCTGGAAGTTGCTTGCTGAAATACTCAGCACCAATAAATTTACAATACAGAGTGCAATACACATACTCCAACCACATGGCTCTGTCCCATCAGCTTCTCCGTGATTGCATGTGACATGGTTGGGGATTTCTGCTCTTTGGGCATTTCTTTCCTCTTTAGCTTCATTGGATTGAGGCAGTGACCTTTTCAAAGAATGGGGAGGAGCTCTCAGAACTGCCCTGACTCCATCCCTGTACAGCACTGAGAACTCACAGCAAGGAGATATCACTGCTGGCTGAGTCCAAGAGAGGCAAGAAAGGAACGTTGTACCAAGAGGGAGGAGCACAGGAATGTGTCCAAGTTGTAGTTCTCTCTGTTAATTAGCATTTGTTTTCTCTCTCTGGCCTCACAGACCCCTACAGAGAAGAAAACACAGGGATCTCCTGGACAGAGCCTCAGCAGTGGGGCATCTTCAGTCAAGTGAGCTCCAGACACCAAGGGACCTTTGTGGCCCTGGCTCCAGGGAGCAGGAAAGAACTGTACAGCCCTCAAGATTCCTACCAATCCAGAGCTTTCAAGAGAAGCCAACTCCTTTGGGAGAGATACCATCAACACATGGTAAACCAAAATCAGGGGAGAATTCCCAGCACAGGAAGATTTCCACCATCCTGCAGAACAAAGGTGTGATGGTGTTCACAGGGGTCTTAGGATGAGGGAAGAGACGAGGATCTGACTCCATGGTTCAGCAGGCTTGATTTATTATTTTGTGATATATATTATATTAAAACTACACTAAAAGAATAGAAGAAAGGATTTCATCAGAAGGCTAGCTAAGAATAGAAGAGGAAGGAATGATAACAAAGGCTTCTGGCCTGGACTCTCTGTCTGAGCCAGCTGGGCTGTGATTGGCCATTAATTACAAACATCCAACATGGGCCAATCAAAGATCCACCTGTTGCATTCCACAGCAGCTGATAATCATTGTTTACATTTTGTTCCTGAGGCTTCTCAGCTTCTCAGGAGGAAAAATCCTAAGGAAAGGATTTTTCATAAAAGATATCTGGGACACAAAGGTGCTGAGACATTTTCTTCTGGATGTGCTGCAGCAGATAACTTGCTTTGCTGTACACTGTGTCTGCAGGGCTGGATCCGTGCCCACACAGGAGCTGGGAGAGAACAGCTGCTTTGGAAGCTCTTCCAGCTGGGACCAGCCCTGTCTCACAGGGCTTTGGGCAGAGTTTGAGCTTCCCCCCCAACATGCTCAGGTGTCCAAGAGCTGCTTGGTCTTGACACCAGCAGGGGGCTATTTAAAAATCACAAACGAGACAGGACTGCTGTGGAACTGCCTTGAGCTGTTTTATTTTCCAGCATCACTCTCATTACATGGTTATGACAATGGGAAGATGCCACCTGCTCACATCCCAGGCGGCAGACCAAGAACTTCATGTTACAACTTCCTTTCTAAGTTTCTTGACCAATCACACAAAGCAAAAGCACATTGACAGTAGTTCTATCCAACCACTATAAGCACACGTACTTTTGGTTAAAACAATGCTTGCTTATTTTGAATACAATACCTGCTTGTAAGCCTTAAAGCACAATGCACAGAGCTCCATTATTAAGCCTAAACCCTCCTAATATCTTGCTAGATAAACTTTTCTGTAGCTTAGGCAGTTATTCTAGACAAGCGTTAATACACAGACCACTGTTCTATTTGTCCTTGCTTTTCTACTTTTTAAATAATTTTTCTGCTGACCTATCGCATGGCAGCTGCTTAGCTCTAATCACAGTTCTACTGTATCTGAGGCTTGCCTTTTGCAGCTTTCCCAAAACCCTCTAATTTTGTGGATTCCCACAGTTCACCCTCTCTATTCATCTGAAAAGAAACCTTCATAATTGTGTCGTTTATTACATGCGTTTCGTAGCCTTACTAGAATATTTCTGCTTATTACCTACTTAAAGCATTTTCTTGCTTGCACTAAAGCAGGGGCAGGGAGAGCAGGGACACCAGGGCACTTTGCAGCCTTAACACAGCCCAGTGGGTACTTACAGTGAAAGATGTCAGTCTTTCTCTGGACAAAAGACGAGGTGTCGAGGTCTTCTTTGGGAATCCAGAAGCCATTTTGAAGGCAGCATCTCCCAGATGAGTGACAATGCCTCAACAAAACCGGAAGAAGCAACAATGGAACTCTGAAAATCCAGAACCCAATTCATGGCAGAGTCAAGGCATATACTGGTGCTAAACATTTTCTATGATTTGAAAGTAGCTAAGGGCTTGTTTGGTGTAAGTAGCTAGTATGTTAGGCCTCTAGTTGGACTTTATTTGAACTGTAGGGCTGCCTTGTGCAATTCAAAGATGGATCATACTGAAACCTGGAGCTAAAAATCTGAACATTAAGAATAGTTAGAACAGACAAAGCTGCAGCCTAAATATTACCTTAAAATAGCTGGAGTGGACATCCTCTTCTTTTGGCTAAAGCACCCCTGATCTCTCAGCTGCTCCTCACAGGACTTGGGAGAGACTGGAATGTTATGGCTAATGGCTTAAAAATTGTTATAAAGGACTTTCTGCCCATTGGGACAAAACTGTATAAAGAAGCTGCGACCACCCAAGCCCACCCTTCCCTGAAAATGCCTCTGGACTGGAACTTGGCACTGTGAGTTAAGCTGCCGAAGGGAACTTGAGACAAGACAAAGGTGACACTATTGTCCCATTAGCTCAGGGCTGGGGAGAAGTAAACAAGGCTGCAGAGAAAAACCTTTCCACAACAAAGCCAAACTCAGCAGCTGTCCTGAAAATCAGCTCTGTCTGCCTTCAAGGTGGACAAGTCATAGCCACAGACTCGTCTGCTGAGGCCAGGTTTGCACACAAACCTCCCATCAAAGACCTCCACAGTGCCCCCAGACCCATTCCTGAGGCCTTGCACCAGACGACTGCAGGGCACGCAAAGTAACACAACAGATCTGAAAATCCAGAAGCCAATTGATGGCAGACTCAAAGGACAGACAGATGCTAAAGATTTTATATTATTTGAAAGTAGCAATAGACAGAGTCCAACTTGCCCCACCCCAGGGAGGCACCTGGGAGGTCCCACCTTGCCCAAATCTGCAGGAATCCATTGGAGTCTTACGTTTTGCGAGACCTCACCACAGAGAAGACCAGAAGAGGATTTGATGGTATGCCAATGGGATCCATGGAATGGTGATGTTTTTCACTTCATCTGTCTCTGTCACTCTCCTTCTTCCCCTTCTTCCCAACCCCCCATCCCCCCCCCCGCCACCCCCCCGCTTCTTTTTCTTTTCCTTTCTCTCTCTCTTCCTCACATTTACTGTTACATAAAATCCAGACTATTGATTTTGGCATATGGTCTCAATTGCACCTCAATTCACAGCCCTCTCCCTAAAAATTGTAATAACCAGATGATAACAACCCACTGAAACTTGATGAAACTTGAACAGACCTCTTTCACCTTTAAGCACTTTAAGCAACCACTAGACGGGAAAAAAAAGTATAGACCAGTACATTTAGAAAATGTTGCATTCCTTCAGTGCAAAAAAAAAAATGCACAATCCGTAGAGCATATATTGTTCATCCACTCAGCTGTGCATTGTGGTGGTGCTCCCAGGGGTCTTAGGATGAGGGAAGAGATGAGGATCTGACTCTTGATTTATTATTTGATGATATATATTCTATTAAAATTATACTAAAAGAATAGAAGAAAGGATTTAATCAGAAGGCTAGCTAAGAATAGAAAAAGAAAGAATTAATAACAAAAGCTTGTGTCTCAGACAGAGAGTCCGAGCCAGCTGACTGTGAGTGGCCATTAATTAGAAACAACTCTAGGAGACCAATCACAGATGCACCTGTTGCATTCCACAGCAGCAGATAACCATTGTTTACATTTTGTTCCTGAGGTCTCTCAGCTTCTCAGGAGAAAAAACCCAAAGGATTTTTCATAAAGCATGTCTGTGGCACTGCAGACCACTGAACTGCTGCACCAGAAGACGGGCATTATCCCATTATCCTGTATTTCCCTTTGGCATTCTCTCTCAGAGTGCAGATGAGACAAAACCAAAAAGTTCAACTTGAGTCAATCTTTACCTCCAAAGGAAATTCAGGAACTTTCTGCAGAGGCCAATGCTCTGCACGCTGATGAACTCCTTGCAGAGGCCAATGCTCTGCACGCTCAGGAACTTTGCAGAGGCCAATGCTCCGCGAACAATTCCCCTGGCGAATGGCCCGGTGAAGCCGCCTGCAGGAGCCCAGGCTGCGCACAAGCAGCCAGGGCCGCGTTCTCAGGCAACTGAGGCCGCGCCGCTGTCACAGACGCTGCCGCCGCCTTCGTGGTTTCCAGGCAGCCGCGGAACCCGGCAGCCGCCGCCCTTTCCCGGATCCTGCCCCTCCCGGCCCCGCACGCCCCCCAAGATGCTGCCGGGGCTCGGGGGCTTCGTCTGCCTGGGCTGGGGCTCGGCCTCCCCTGCGGGACAAGGTGAGGGGGGGTCCCCGGGGGTCGTGTCCCCCCGGGAGCGTGGGTGAGTCCCCCATGTCCCCCCCAAGCCGGGGTCACCCCCTTTTCTCTGCCCAGAGCTCCTGAGCCAGCTCCTGCTGCCCCCTGGGAGGGGCTTTGGGGAGCCCCCCGGGGACCCCCTTGAATGCCCATTCCTGGGCACTGGGACCCTTCGCATCTCCTTCCCCAGTTCCAGGACCCCCTGCACCCCCTTATTCTGCCCTGACACCCCCTGCACCCCCTTTCCCGGGTATCCTCCTCTCCCAGCCCCTGGATCCCCCGTTTCCATGAGCCCGGGGACCCCCGGACCCCATTCCCGGCCAGCCCGGGGCACCTCAGCCCCAGGCCTTCCTTTGCCCGGTGAGCGGTGACGTCACTGCAGACTCGGGCCGCCATTGGCAAAGAGCAGCAAAGAGCGGCGCCAATGGCGGGGCCGGAGGCGGCTCAGGGGCCGTGAAGAGCCTTGAGCTGTGAGGGGCCCTGAGGGGCCATGAAGGGCCGTGAGGTGTCCCTCTTGCGCCGAGAATGACACAGGAACAGGCAGGAGGCAGTATTGCAGAAAGATTAAAAGAAGGTTTAATTCAAGAGAACCGTGCGGTTTTTATAGAGTGATACGATATATTCTGTTTGATTGACTCGTTAACAAAAACACATTCTTTAGACACCGTCCTTGAGAAGAAGAGAAAGACGGAGTAGAAGAACACCACCTGCGGATTGTTTATACTGAAGTTCTCACATTCTTACAACTTGCTAATAATTCTCACAAGCTGCTGTGAGAAACACTTGCTGTTTCTCTCTCTCTGTGCCATGGCATCCACAGTGAGGGGCTCTGAGGGGTCTTGGGCAACTGTGAGGGAGCCATGAGGGGCCTGTGAGGGACCATGGGGAACTGTGTGGTGTTATCTTTTTATACTAAAAACTACGTGTACACTATTTACAATAACTTCTCAATACTTATCACCTATGTTAGACAGTGAGTTTTTACTCTAATCTAAAAATGCCAACATCACTTTAAAGATGGAGGGAGGGAGGGAGGGAGGGAGGGAGGGAGGGAGGAAGGAAGGAAGGAAGGAAGGAAGGAAGGAAGGAAGGAAGGAAGGAAGGAAGGAAGGAAGGAAGGAAGGAAGGAAGGAAGGAAGGAAGGGTGATAAATGAATTCACTGGATTCAAGGATCATACAATTATAAATTTATTATTATGCAAGCAAGAATAAGCAAAGTTCAGCACTGGGCGGCCGGGAGTCTCCGCTCCTCTAGGCTTGCACCGTTCCTATCCCCAAAGTTCACCTTTTATTGTCTTTTTCTCCCGGGTCCAGGGATGACGTGGTCTGTCTTTTGCACTTGCTCGTTCAGTTGCTAGGGGGTCTTTTTCTGCCTTCTGGTGGTCGTGGGATGAAGGCTCCAAGTCTTCCTCTTTTAACCGCTGAGTGAACTTTTCCTTCTAAAGCATACCTATACAGTGGAATTTTCAGAACACTATACGATTCCTGCAAGCCTAAGCAATTCTTGTGAGTTTAGGGATTGTTATTACAGCTCTCCTCTGTGACCTCTTAGGTGAACTTTTCTTTACCATGGAATTCCCAAAGCACTATACGATTCCTGCAAGCCAAGCAACCACTTGTGAACCATATGTGGCTATACATTTAAAATCAAGCGGTTTTAGCTATGTAGTTATTGCTTTGATATTGTATAATTATTTAGCTATTGATTAAATTAATGAACAAACGTATTGCTACTTATTACAATCCCCCATTTTTTTTTTTACCAATTTTGTTCATTAAATCTTTTTAGTTCCTTCCTAGCAAGCGTTAACTCAGTTTCCTCCTCAGTTAAGCTATGTGCACTAATTATCGATGCTAATTTCCTTAGCTTTTTCATCATATTCCAATTCATACTGAATAGAGCTGCTGACAAAATAAAACCAAGCACAATCAGAATCAAAAGAACAACAATGGGATGGCATATACTGTTTAGGACACCTGTGGTAGTAGGAGACCACCCGAACAGGGTATCCCACCACCTGTGCTCGCCACCTTGCTTTACCCTCTCTATAACCCGGTGTATTTTTCCTACGTCATGATGAACAGTCACTAGGGTTTTCTGTCTGCTTTCCTTGATTCTCTCGAGGATTTGGATCAGGTCTTGATGGAGCATCAGTTGTCTCACTAGAGTGAAGTTCATCCCAATCGGAGTGGGCATTAGCTTGTGAAGCAGTCTGTAGTTGGATTGTAATAGGTGGTGAGAGGTGACTTTAGCTTCATAAGCGATTTCACACCCTGTAATCTTAGTGAAGTTACAAGCACAGAAGTTTGAGTGATTCTTTGTATCCACCACAATATCATCTACAAGCACAGAATCACAAATAGTTCTAAAACACGCACATCCATTGCCTATGTATATAAGAACTGTTTTAGAAGTCTCGTTAGGACGAATCTCAAAATGACAAATGTTTTGCTCCGTGTCTAAACAGATATCTTGAGCTATAATTCCATTGCCTTCACAGATGAACCCCAGTTGTTCTCGGATAATGCAAGATTCCAAATCAACAGTTTGCCATTTGTCATCAAACTGACGGGCCCATCCCCTATGTTCTATAGGATAGAGGACAGCTCCATCATGGTTTATTCCTAATGCAATAACAGGAAAAACTAGATGTACAGAGGCATTGTGCATGGTCAAGACAAAAGCAGTAGCTGTATTTGAAATAGCATTCTAGGTAAAATTTACCAGTTTCCACCAGGATTGGAATTCTCTTTCAAAATCGTTGGCATTGTCCCAGATTATTTTCCGAATTTCTGTGGGGAAAGTGCCTTCCTCGCCTTCTCTTATAATAGAGGCAGAAACTGACTGCATCCACAATTGTGCGTGGATACAGCTGAGGGCTAAGGAAACATTATTTTGTGCAGCACTGAGTGCATCAATCACCAATTTGTGATCGTTCACATTTACTCTTTCCCACTTTGGCAAAATGTTTGACAGCATCCACTGGTGTGTCCCCAAGGCTAACAGAGATGACTTCAGTGGTTGCTGTAATTTGGACAGATCTCTAGTCGTAGCAGCCAATTTGTTCATTAGTACTTCCAAATCAATGCTATTCAGGATTCCCAATGCTGTACCTAGAACACCGGTCACATCTCTAAGTTTCCTTGGTTTAAAAGAGCTGCGTTTCCGCAGCCAAATGGTCCAGCCTTCAAAGGATGTTTGCAAAAACGGAGAACAAGCTGGCTGGATGTCTGAAACATTGGTCTGCATCAGCAGTTCGACCTGTTTGAGAGACCATACTGGATTGAATAATATTTGTTGTTGACCAGTTTTCCTGATTATATAAGGTCCAATTTTGAAAATTTTTGGGGTGAGTATAACTGGTGGTACAGATGGAGTGATGATATTATGAGGTTCAGCAGTGGTAGAGTGCGTTTTAGTATCTATTATAAATTTAAAAGAAAGGCCCTGTGTATCTTTCGACCAGAGACAGACTACCTCTGCAGTGTGAGTTAATGTGAGGTTTTGCCAGCAGTCTCGTGTGATTGGGTATGCACAATCTGCTATTTGTTTATCCTCCTGACCCATGGAAACACTGATTGCAATCACGTTAGTACAGTCAGACCCATTAACCATTCGACATCCAATATTAATTTGTTCTCCCACTACTCCTTGAAGCTTCCAGGTTTTCTGCTTCTTCCATTCGTGTCTAGCGTACGGCAGACTGTCATGCAGTACTAATGTTAGTAAACTTAAACCTGTGGTATTCCCCATAGATGCGGTAGATTGCAAAAAGGCCTGAGACCAGTCAGGGGTCAGGGTCCCTTTATTTAGGGGGATCATGTTCTCTTTGTAAAGCTGCTGAGGGTTTCCCCAGGCAGCCGGGAGGCTCAGGGTTATAATAATTAAGGTAGCTCGCCAAGCAGGGCAGGGTCCTAGCAACAAATTTCTTTCTCCTTTTGTACTCATATCTCTTTTACCTGGGGCTTTCCTGTGCTCCCTTCCTGTTCCTGTGCTCTGTTGCTCTCCCCCACTACTCCTTACCTCTCTGCCTTGCCTGCCAGCCCGGGTACGTCGCTCTGCAGGGATCATTATCTTCTCGGCAGCAGGGGTAGTCTTCAGGGGTGCATTATTTGGGCTTTCTCCTTAACTCCTGCCCCCACTCCTAAGGGCAGGCTGTCAGGCCTCCAGGGAAAGGGTCTCCTGTAAAGGATTTCTTTGATTTTATGACAGACTCTCTGCCGTCCCTAGCGAGCTTTACAGGGCCTGAGTCCCACACCTACTTATGGGTCCACCCTCTGCCTTTTTATTCCCTTTCTCCTGTCTTCCTAGAGTTACGTCGTTCTCCCCTACGTTCTCTACATTTTTGTTGTTTATAGACTCGGGAATAGCGACGAATCGTGCTATTCCACTCGTCAGGCCTCACTTGCCACCCCAGAGGAACGTGGATTCCCTTCTTACACAAGGTAGTTAATATGACTGTCTGGTTTTGGCGTGTGATCCTATGCAATTGGTGTTGGAATTCCCATGCCAGGGCCCAATCTCTTCTCTGTTCTAGATTTTCAACTAGTGACACTGCTTGTCTGTCAGGGATCACCCGCTCTCCAGGGATCCTTATAAATTCTCTTAAGGCCCTTAATGGATTTGCTCTTCTCCAATCCCAATCACAAGTAAGACACCATGTGCTCCCCACCAAATGTGACTGGAGAATCCACCATTTGTCTTTACAGCCCCCACAAAAGATTTTTACCCATGCCCGACAAGAAGATTCCCGACAGTTAAGACACTCGGTGTAATTTAATAATTCTCGCCTCACTTCAGCCACTACTGAAAGAGCAAGCGTCAGTTCATTCCAGGTTTTCCACGGCAGAGGGCACTTGAACTCCTGTTCCAGTTCCTGTAGGGGTTTTCTTACCAAGAGTCTCAATCGGTACAGTTCTCTGTCCCCTAATTCAGTCATTCACGTTTCCAGCTGGCGCAGGTTCCTGTGCCTTCTGAAGGGTTGGCCGTAGATCTCCAGGGCGACTGGTCACCTCCCAAGGGGTGTCTGCAGGGATGGGTCCTTTCACTCGACTGGCATGTGTCCAGCCTTTTTCAGCAGTTGGGATGGCTGTTTCTGTGGTAAACAGGACAACATAGGGACCTTCCCATTGGGGTGTTAGGGATGTCTCTTTCCAAGTCTTAATTAGGACCCTATCTCCGGGTTTAAGCTTATGCATTATTATATCCAAAGGGGGTCTTTGTACCAATAGCCCTTTTCGTCTTAATTCCTCCCTCTGTTTCATTAACTGTTGTATGTAACCCTGAATTTGACTATCCTGGATGCAAGGATGGTTCCCCAGAAGTTCTAAGTCGTAAGGCATTCCATAAAGCATTTCAAAAGAAGAGATTCCCACATCCGTCCTAGGTTGGGTTCTAATGTTTAGCAATGCCATGGGTAAACATCTGACCCAAGACATTTTCGTTTCTACCATGAGCTTGATGAGTTGCTTCTTGATTTCTCCATTTGCCCTTTCCACCCTCCCTGAGCTTTGAAGGTTCCAAGGGGTGTGATATTGCCATTTAGTGCCTAAGGCCCTGGTTACCTCTCTCAGTACTTTGTTTGCAAAATGGGGACCTCTATCAGAGTCTAATATTTCTACTAGTCCATACCTAGGGATTATTTCTTCCAGCAGGGTTTTAATCACCACATTTGCAGTAGCCCATGATGTAGGATATGCTTCTACAAAGTGGGTTAGATGATCTACCAGTACCAATAAGTACTTGTATCTCCCTACATTTGGTAGCTTGGTGAAATCTATTTGTATATGTGAAAAAGGTCGGTGTGCTAATTCCCTTCCTCCTGGAATCCTTTCTCGAGCCTGATGTCTGTTAACTCTTTGGCATGTTATACATCCCCTAACTACTTGTTTTGCTATATCGTAAATTCCTATACACATGTACTTAATAGTAAACTGATCTACTAAGGCTTGGGTTCCCCAATGAGTCTGGTCATGCAGCTGCTGCACTATTCTTCGGGCTATAGATTTTGGCAGTACCTCCCTATCGTCTGGCAATTTTCAAATACCCCCATTCTCTTTTATTCCCATTTTGTCTAATTTCTCCTTTTCCTGGGCTGTAAAGCTCAGGACTCGAACTTTCTCATCATCTCGCGTTCTCCTTATCCCCTGATCCTGGAATTTTCTGAGAGCAGCTTCCTTTGCCTCTCTGTCTGCTGTGTTGTTTCCTCTGATCAAATGGGAGAGACCCTTTTGATGTCCTTTAACATGTACTATTGCTGTTCTCTTTGGGCCTCTTAAAGCTTGTAGTACCTGAGTAATTAGTTCCTGATGTATTAATTCTCTTCCTCGGGAGTTTATTAACCCTCTTTCTTCCCAAATTTTCCCAAAGGTATGTACCACTCCAAAGGCGTATTTTGAGTCCGTGTAGATGGTCCCAACCTTAGCTTCCAAGAATTTTAGAGCCCGCAATACTGCATACAGCTCACAGGCCTGGGCTGACCAACTAGGACTCAAAGGTCCGGATTCCATTATTTCCAAATTTTCACCTCCCACAATCGCATATCCAGAGATTCGCTTTCCCTCAACAACTCTAGAGGACCCATCCACAAATAACTTTTCTCCCTCTTCCAGTTCTTCCTCTTCGAGGTCCGGCCTAATTTTTGTTTGTTTTTCTATGCTATGTAGGCAGTCATGAGTTAAATCCTCCTGTGGATCTCCAAACAAGAATTCAGCGGGGTTTTGCAGAGAGGTGGTTTCAAGTATCAGCTGAGGGGATGACAGTAAAATGCCCTCGTATTTCAAAAGTCTTGAGTCTGTTATCCATTTTTCTGCCTTTTGTTGCAATACTGCCCCTATGTTATGGGGGGTAAAGACTTTCAGTTCTCCTCCATAGGTAATTTTGAGAGGTTCTTCCACTAAGAGGGCTGTTGCCACTATAATCTGCAAACATGTTGGCCATCCTCTACTTACGGGGTCTAGTATTTTAGAAATAAATGCTACTGGTTTTCGACTGCCGGCCCAGTCCTGAGCCAATACCCCAAATGCTACTCCTGCCTCAGTGTTAACAAACAAATAAAAGGTCTCCTAACATCCGGGAGGCTTAGCACTGGGGCATTAGCCAATTCCTCTTTTAATTGTTCTAATGATTCATCATCCTTCTCAGTCCATTTCATCAAACCTTCAGCAGTTAGTTTTTCATACAAAAATTTTACTTTACCACTAAAGTTTTCAATCCATTGTCTGCAGTATCCTACAAGACCCAATAGCTGCCTGATTTGTCTCATATTTCTTGGGGGAGGAAGGGAGAGGATTCCCTTAACCCTCCCTGGGTCTAGTGTTTTAGTTCCTTTACTAAGTCGGTGTCCTAGGTTCTTCACTTCTTCTTCTACGAATTGCAATTTACTTTTGGACACCTTCAGCCCCTGGATGCTTAAAAAGTTCAGAAGCTTAATGCTTTCTTCTCTAACTGATTCCTCCCTTTTTCCAGCAATTAAAAGGTCATCTACATATTGAACAATGGTTATTGCTTGGTTTGGGGTATAGGATTTCATTATTTGCTCTAGTGCCTGCCCAAACAAATTTGGGGATTCTGTGAATCCCTGTGGGACCACTGTCCACCTTAGTTGTTGCTTTCGGTGGGTATCGGGATCTTCCCATTCAAATGCAAAATAATCTCTACATTCTTCTTTCAAGGGGCATGCCCAAAAGGCGTCTTTCAAATCTATAACACTATACCAGTGATCATCTGGTTTCAATTGACTGAGCAATGTGTGGGGGTTTGCTACTACAGGGAACTGGGTAATGGTTCTCTTATTTATTTCCCTTAGATCATGTACTAATCGGTATTTTCCGTCTGGCTTCTTTACAGGTAAGATGGGGCTGTTGAAGGGAGACATGCAAGGTTCCAAGAGCCCTTGTTGTATTAACCGTTCTACCTCTGGTTTTAGTCCCCTTCGCCCCTCATCTGACATGGGATCTTGTTTTATCCTTACTGGGATTTCTGGGCTTTGAATGTTGACTGTGAAGGGCTCTATATTCAATCTTCCTGCTGTATCAGGGGTATACCAGACTTCTGGGTTGATTTTCTCTTTGTCAGTGACCTGTAAGGGGCACAACCTGACTTTCAGCTGTTTTTCTTCAATAGTTATGTTTATCCCTAATTCCACCATTAAATCTCTTCCTAATAAATTGCAATTAGCTTCAAGGACCAGCAGCAGTGATCCTACCCCTATTTTCTTCTCTGATTCTATTAAAACATCTTTAATTACAGGAACCTTGAAGGGTTCTCCTTTTGCCCCAATAACCTGTAGTGTGGAAGGTGAAATCTTACATCCCAGGGGCAAAGATTGAACTGTTGATCTCTCAGCCCCTGTATCTACAAGGAAGGATATGGGGGTTTGCTGGGGACCCACCTTAAGTTTTACCAAGGGCTCCGATGACATTTGCATCCCCAATAGATAGAGCCCTTGACCCCCCTAATCCTCTTTGAACGTTTTCTCATCCCTAAAGCCTCTTTCGGCATTCCCTCTTCATGTGTCCTTTTCCACCACAATAGTAGCACACTGTTCCTTCTCTCCCTCCAGTTGGGGGTCCTCCTAAATCCCGGGGACCTCTCCTCATGCCACTTCTTTCTCGTGCTGGAAGGTTGTTTCGTTGTCCCTCCCTGACTGCCGCCACCATCATCCGAACTTGTCTTTTGTGTGCCTCATCCTCCCGTCTAACATATACCTTCTGAGCCTCCCTGAGCAATTCATCAAGTCCTCTGTCCTGCCAATCCTCTAACTTTTCTAATTTCTTTCGAACATCCTCCCATGATTTGGCTACAAACTGTGTTTTAAGGAGTGCTTGCCCCATTGGCGTCTCTGGGTCCACCCCTGAGTATAACTGAAAACTCTTCCTTAATCTTTCCAACCATTCAGTGGGGGTCTCATCTTTTGCTTGGCACTCTTTGAATGCCTTGCTTCTATTTTGTCCCCGGGGCACAGCCTCTCGTATGCCCGGGATTATGATGGTTCTTAAGTCCTGCATATGACCACGATGGTTGGGGTCCTGATTGTTCCAGTTGGGATTTTGCAAGGGCCATTTCACATCAGCCGCGGGACCTTGAACATGTTGGGTGTCCCAAATCCTCATTCCTGCCCTTCTAATCATCCCTCTCTCCTCTGTTGTAAATAGGATTCCTAGAATGGATTGCATCTCTACCCAAGTATATATGTTCGGCCCTAGGAACTGATCCACTCTTTCTGCTACTCCTATGGGGTCTCCTAATAATTTTCCCATCTCTTTCTTAAACTCATGGACATCTCCTGAGTTGAAGGGGACAGTGACAAACCCCATCCCAGCTTGAGGTCCTCCTAATGCTATTTCTCTGAGAGGGAACAACCCACTGCTCTCTCCTTCCTCAATTACTGTACTCATCTGACTCTGAGTACGCCTTCTGCAATCCAGGGAGTCCATGACCTGCTGTCTATTAGGGGCCGATGCCGGGAATGCATTTAGGGGGGGTTCAGGGGGAGCTGGTGGTATATACGGGGGAGGATAAATAGGAACATATTCCTCCAGTCGAGACTTTTTCTTTTTGTCTTCCTCCCCTTGACTTCCCTTAAGGGGGAACAGCCTAGCTGTTTGCTCATTACTTCCTACTAGCCATAATTTAGCATATGCACTCTCCTCCGGGTTCACTGGCTCTTTAGAATTCACATAAATGTTCAGGGCTTGACAGACCCAATCCTCAAAGGATCTGAAAATGGGCCAGTATATACTTCCTGAATCCAGATTCTTACCTCCCCACACTACCATGCAATAATTTATCATTTTTGCCTTATCCTTCCCCTTTCTGGAGGGAAAGTCATCCCAATACTTAATCATTAATCCTAACGGACTTTCCTTAGGTATTGGGGGTAACTGGGGACCCTCCCCCATGGGATCAGAAGGCTTGCTTTTCTTCTGCCCCATCTTCCAAGGCACCTCCACACACACAGACACACACAAAACCCCTCGGTCGTGGCTCGCTCCCTTGCAGGCTACGAGAACCGCACTACTAGAGGGTCCCTCTCACATTGTCCGCAGGTGGATGTCTCATTCACCGTGCCCTGGGATCCCAACCCCAACCGAGCGGTTCACCTCGTATACTCACGCTTCCTGCGTCGTCGCTCGGATCTTCATGCACAAAGTTTACAGGGTTACCGGTGTTTTCCTTGCTTATTCCCGAATTTAGGTTCGTCAGTCCAGATTAGGGGTCGGGTGAGAAGGCCAGGGCCACCAGGTGGTGGGGCGCCCCCCCAGGATTCTCAAACCAACCCCGTTTTCTGGATCCGAGTCACGGCACCAAATTGTGATAAATGAGTCCAGTGGATTTAAGGATCATATAATTATTTTTATTATTATGCAAGCAAGAATAAGCAAAGTTCAGCGCTGGGCGGCCGGGAGTCTCCGCTCCTCTAGGCTCACACTGTTCCTATCCCCACAGTCCACCTTTTATTGCCTTTTTCTCCCGGGTCCAGGGATGATGTGGTCTGTCTTTTGCGCTTGCTCGTTCAGTTGCTAGGGGGTCTTTTTCTGCCTTCTGGTGGTCGTGGGATGAAGGCTCCGAGTCTTCCTCTTTAACCGCTGAGTGAACTTTCCCTTATAAGGCATACCTATACAGTGGAATTTTCAGAACACTCTACGATTCCTGCAAGCCTAAGCAATTCTTGCGATTTTAAGGATTGTTGTTACAGCCTTCCTCTGTGACCACTGGGTGAACTTTCCCTTATAAGGTATATCTTTACCATGGAATTCCCAAAGCACTATACGATTCCTGCAAGCCAAGCAATCGTGTGCCTGCACATTTAAGAATCAAGCGGTATTAGCTATTTAGTTATTGCTTTTATATTGTATAATTATTTAGCCAATGATTTAATTAATGAACAAACGTATTGCTACTTATTACATCCAATTTGTGTTGAATTGGGGCTGGGTTGGGAATTGTTGTTTTGGGGTGAGTTGATGGGTGTCTGTTGTGGGTCCTGGGGAGGGGAGGTCCAGGGTTTGGTGGGGGTGATAGTCAAAGGGGGGCAGGAGGTGATTGGACAGGGGACTTGACCAATCATTCGATGCCCTGAGAAAATGATTGGTCCAGAATGAATATTGATAAGGACCAATGAGAACACCGGAAAATGACCAATCAACGTGCGGATCCAAACCCCACCAATCCTGGACCTGAGAGGGGTTATAAAATGAGGGTTTCGATTGGGTTGGGGTTCTTCTCCTTCTGGGGGATGTACTATATGGGGGAGAACCCAGTGTGTTTGGGACACATCATTATCTTTGGGTTGTTGCATAGGAGTTTGGGCTTATCTCAAACTCCCTGTTGTCTGTAGTTTGTTTTGAGAAACGAGAGCCTGTTTCCTTCTCAAAATCTGGCCTCGTTCAAATTCATAACAGCATGGTTTTTCACCAGCAGTGAGTGGGTTCTTCCTTGTCATGGTTGGGCCTTGCCAGGGTTTCCACAGCCCTCTTCTAACACCAGTGGCTTCTTTTCCAAGCCTAAGTCAACACAAGTCCCAGGTGCTGGCGAGAGGGCAGTGGTCACCCCGTGTGCCACTGATGCAGCCCCCACACACCCAGGGATGCTGGGGCCAGGCTCTGGGAGCAGCAGCATCCCCCTGCTGAACTCCATCTGTATTCCATAGAAACACGGTCATACAGCCCCCCGGAATGGACCCACTTTGGCTGGTACCATGGCGAGGCAGCAACGATCTGGTCCCTGGGCATCCTGCTGCACCAGATGGTCTGCAGGGAGCACCCTTTCAGGAGGGGCCGGAACCTCAGCTGGGGCCAGCTCCCACTGCCACAAGGGCTCTCTCAAGGTGGATCCTCTTCTCTGCGCACGGGGGGAATCCCAGTGCTGGGAGCCAGCAGCGGGCTCGTGAGCATCCCGCTCTGGCAGCTGCTGAGGAGGTGGCACATGTCCTGCTCTCCTGCTCTCCTCCAAAACAGGGAATTGATGGGAAAGTTTAGGCCCAGCTCTGAGCGCATCCAGCAAGGCCTGGGCATGGCAATAGTGGGGCAAATCCAACAGGACCCTTCTCCAGCTGCCCGGTGGTTTCTGGTTTCTCTCCCCAGAGTGCCAAGATCTGATCAGGCAGTGTTTATCCATGCTGGACTTGGAAAGGCCCTCATTAGAAGAGCTGTTCTGTCATCCTTGGATGCAGGATATTCCTCTGCCATAGAAGAAGGGAGAGAGCCACAGGCACACTTGGATACAGGGCCCTGGTAAGTTGCAGCTCCACACATGCCTTGGCAATGAGTAGCAAAGGAACCCAGACTTTTTTGTCCTGCCTGTGTCACTGCCCAGGGCTCATCAGACGGGAACACGCAGCCCTTGTGCTGGAGCTGAGCTGCTCTGCCCATCACTGGTGGCTGCCCTCTGAGCTGGTTTTGGTTGTCCTGGTTTCCTGACAGCTGGGGCCCTGGGAAGACCCTGAGAGCCTGGTGTCCCCCCAGGGAAGGAGAAGGAGCCCCTGGAGAAGCTGTACCGGGTGGGAATGCTGCTGCTGGAGAAAGGGAGGATGACATCAAGGATGACAAGCTCTTCCTGGACCTGGCTACTGGCCAGCTGAAGATGCTGGACTTTGATTGGGGCACCTTCTTCAAAGCCAGGCTCCACAGGGAATTTGCAGATGAGTCCACGCACAGGGCGATGCTCCCAGATTTGGGCATTGCACAACCTGGCCGGGAAGCAAAGGTTCCCCCTTTGCTGGGGCAGATGCAGCTCATCCTTCAGTCGCTGCCCAGCTGCTTTTTGGCAGGGCTGTGGGGATGGGCTGGGGTGGGTACAAATGGGAGTGGGTTCCTGGCCCTGCCAACAGCCCCCAGCAGCCACCGTGGCCTGGGCTGGGGCTGGGGCTGGGGCTGGGGCAGCCAGCCTGACACAAACAAAGCCCCATGGTGGGAGCAGAGGTGGGACTCCAGAACCTGTGCAGGGGCTGCTTTGCTCTGCAGGCAAGGAAGGGCTGGGCTGCTGCACTGCCCTTGTTTGCTTTGGGATCACCGTGATTTTGGGGGGCAGTGCAGGGGGGAAGGGAGAAAGCCTGGGCCTCCCTCACCCGTGGGTGGGTTTTTCCCTGGCATGCAGGGGTTGGGCCTTCCTCAAGGCCCTGATAGAGATAAGATTTTTGACCTTGTTTCCCCCTTTTGTCTGTAATCTATTTTCAATAATTTTTGTTTGTTTTTCCAGAGGAAGCGTTCTAGGTGGTCCAGTGTGGATGGGGAAGTGCTTGGGGGCAGCTGTGGTGTGAATGGGCGGTGGCCTTGGAGAAGGCTGAGGACATGGTTTGGGAGCAGCTTTTCCTGCAGCCGTGGCTGGCGTGAGGTGGGTCCCTGTGTGCTTGGCAGGGTGGGATCAGAGCTTTTGGGAGATGGCAGCGAGCACAGGAGCATCCTGCTCTGGGCAGCTGCTGAGGGCTGGATGTGCCGTGGCTGGCTGCAGGCTGGGCACATGTGCTGCCCTCCTGCTCTGCTGCCAAAGGCAGCAGGGATGGGCAGCTCTGGGCACAGCTCTGGGCACAGCCAGCATGGCCCGGGCACCGCAGGCCTTGGCACAAGGGCACAGGAGCCCTCAGCTGACGGGCACTTTCTGCTTTCTCTCCTTGCAGCCGGGCTCTGCGGCTGCTGAGGCTGCTCTGGGCTCTGCCAGGGCTCTGCTGGAGCTCAGCACCGGGCCAGAATCAGCCAAAGAAGAAATGGTGTGACCTGCAGCACAGACTTGCTTGAGCATTTTGGCAGCACAGCCCAAGTTTGCAGAGTGTATACTTCCAAGGGAAAACATGACACGCCCCAAAAACTAAACTTGTTCAGTAACTTCTGAAATGAAATCAATCTGGGATGACCCCAAATGACATTTTTCAGCTTGCTCAAGTTGTAGCTCAGCCCTTCTCTGAACAGTTCTCTCCCCCACCTGCCTTTTACTTCCCAACTGCTCCCTCTTTTCCCCCAGTGAGTTCCCAGCCCATTGCAGTCTCCATCACCCTGTTGCCTTCCTTGGTGCCCCTCACCATGAGGAAGGCAGAGCCCCAAGCTTAGGGACTCATCTTGTGACTGGCTGAGGAGCAGCAATGTCTCAGAGGTCCAGTGGGATTTTAGTGTCATTCAGAGCCACTCTCCAGCCCTCAGCTCTCCTCACTGCTGAGCTCCCTCTCCTTTTTCCTTGTCCTTGCAGCAGGATGAGCTCTGTGAATCCCCTTGAGCCTCCCCACTCTTCCCAGCCCACGCACCCACCTCAGTTAGGCTGAAGCTGAAGCTTCTCTGTCTCCTGTGGCACACCAGCCCAGTGCCCTGGGAGGGGAACCCCAGCCCCAGAGCACAGCACACAACAGTGCAGTCGGGGCTGCAGCAGCTGCCCTGCAGCCCTGGCTTGGCTGTTTGTGGCAAGGGAATGCTCCCTGTGTCCAGCTGTCCCTGCAGGATGGCCCCAGGGCAGAGCCCAGCCGGGCTCGCACTGCAGCCCCTGGAGCTTGGGGCAGACAGCGCTCCCAGAGCTGAGGTTCCTGTGGAGCACCCGGAGCTGTGCCTTGCACTCTGTTGCCGTGTGTCACAGTGCACGCTGGCTCGTGCTGTGTGAATGGACCAGCCCTGGTTTGACTGCCAGGGGCCTCGCCCAGTCACATCTCACCCAGGGCTGCAGCATTTCACTGGCCAGAATCTGACAAGGCATAGAGATCAGAGCAATGAAATTATCCAGGCGGGGTTTGTCAAAGGCCCTTTAGAAGGAAGGGCTTGAGAATAAACGCTCTCTGTTTGCCACATGAACATCGGGGTGAGTGCTCTCTCTGTCTCCAACCCAATTCCCCACCAGCCAACGGTACAGCCACCCACTCCTTCACACATCCCCCTTGTGCCTTCCCACTGCCGTGTCCTGTCAGGGCTTCCCAGTCCCTCATCCCTTCATGGCCCCAGCCCCTCAGGCCCTGCCCCAGCCCGGCCAAGCTGCCCGGCAGCAGCGCCGCAGCCCCACAGCAGCTCCAGAGCAGCCCCATCCAGAGGCAGCCGGGAGCCCTCAGCAAGGCAGCCAGCAGCAGACGGGCAGGAGGACACAAGGGTGCTTCCTGCCTGGCACAGGGCTTGTGGCCATCTCCAGGCACCGCTCTGGCAGGGATCCCCGCAGCTCCGGCCCCTGCCCAGCCGCTCTGTCACCAGCACAAAAGCTTCCACAGAACCATCAAAGGCCAAGGGGCTTCTGGCCATTTTCCCTGCAACACTGCACGCCTGGGCAGCTGGCCCAGCCCAGGCACCCTTGTCCCCCTCTTCCCCTAAGCCCTGCAGAGCCTGGGTAGCAAAAGAAAGCTCCTGGGAGTCTGTGTATTGTAACAAACTCTATATTGATATACTAAAGAAAAACCAAAAAGAAGAAAAGAACAATCTGAAAGAAATAGAAAATTCCCCCTGGCTCAGGTGGTCCCAGCAGACAGACCCTCTGGCATCAGCTCTCTGCAGAGCTGCAGCAGCGCAGCCAGCCGAGCCTGGAGAGACGAGGCCGAGTCCTCCATGCCCTGCGGAGCTGATCTTGCAGCCTCTGGAAGATGGAATATGGCTCACTCTGCAGTGCCTGGAGGACATCCAATGTTGCAAGTGCCACGTCTGACACGGCACTGCTGGTGTCCTCTGTCAGGTGCTGAAGGGCTGAAAGAGAGAGGGACAGAGTCATGGTCAGATGCCGCATCTGCGGGGAGCCGAGGAGAGCCCCCTGGCAGGGTCATGGCAGCCGGCTCTAGCCATGGGCAGGAGGGAGCAGGGAGCAAGGGGAGCAGCCCGAAGCTGCTGGCCACGAATCCCCCAGGTGGCCCTGAAATCTCGGTGTGCTCTGCCCACGCCACCCCTGGTGCGCACAGGGAGCAGAGCCCTCGGCAGCTGGGGCAGGGCTTGCAGCTCCCCCGGCAGCCCCCACTGGCCTCACTCACCGCTGCAGAGGAGCCGGAGCTCTTCCTTCTTCCCCCTCAGGTGCCGCGCAGCCATGCCTGTGAACACAGAGCCTGTCAGGGCGCCAGCGGCACAGCTCCCTGCCAGCGGCGCTGCCGGCGCTGTGGCCACACGGGCTGCTGGCCCGGCAGGGCTCAGCCCGGCCCTTGCCGCACGCTGCCGCCCCAGGGCACGGCTGCCAGAGGGCGGCAGCAGCAATGCCCAGGCCAGGCGGGGCTCCACGGCGCCGGGCCCGGCTGGCGCTGCCGGGGCAGCAGGCGGGGCTGGGGCCGAGCTGCAGCGGGCCGGGCCGGGGAGGGAGCCCGGGCTCGTGGCTCACCCATGAACCTGACGGCCGCCTCTCGCAGGGGCTCCTGTGGGCTCCGCAGGTAGCGCAGGGCCCGGCGCAGGTGCTCGGCCGCTCTGCTCCTGTCCTCTGCCAGCTGCAGAGAGCGGCAGGAGGGAAGGGTTGGCGCGGGCTCAGCCCCTGGGCCGGGCGCTGCCTGCACCGCCCTCAGGGGGCTTCTCTGGGCTGAGGCTGGGGCTTGCAGGCCCTCCTTACCAGGCACTCGCTGAACTTCCACAGATTCTGGCTCTTCACCAGTCTTTCAAGATCCCTCCTCTTCAGGAACTTGGCCACACAAAGCAGCATTTTCCCAGAAGCCTGGAGAGCAGCAGAGACGCGGAGATGGCCCCACAGCCCAGGGTGCAGGAGCTGCGTCCCTGTGCCATGGCCTGCAGGAGGCTGCAGCCCGGCAGGCGCCAGGCCAGGAGGCAGCCGAGCCCCCTGCCAGGGAGATAGCAGCAGCCCACGAGTCCTCACCTGTGCCACAAGCCGATTGCCATCATGGCAGTGGAAGAAGAGGGGCAGCAGGCTCTGGCGCAGGGGTGTCTTCAGGGCCTTTTTTTCCCTTTCCTGTGGAAGAGTCACCAACGTTTGGAAGAGCAGGATGGAGATCAGCTGAACCTGCCAATTGTTCTGGATGGAAGCAAGAAGACAAGACCTCAGCATTGCGGCTGCACGGGGCTCAGCTTGGCGCAGGCCTGCAAATGCACAGGACACAGTGTGCAGGCAGCAGCCAGTGGGCGTGGCTGGGGGCAGTGAGCCTTACGTGGTCAAAGAGTGGCAGGAGCGCCTCAAGCAGCTGCAGTGTGATGGGGCCGGGCATCAGCGTATCATTGTCCAAGATGATAAAGCTGAGTAGCATGACTGTCATGAAAACTATCTCTCCATCTGCATCCCACAGGAAGTGCACAAGACTTTCAGTCAGGCTCCACATTTTTTTGGTCTGTGCGGAAGACAAGTTTGTGAAATGCCATCCTGCTGCCACAGGGCCCAGAGGCCAAAGGCCTGTCGCCAAGCACTGGAGCAGCTGAACTGGGAGGCAGGAGAGCTGGGAGCAGCTGCCCCAGCACCCAAAGCCCTGCCAAGCCCAAGCGACTGCATTGCCCAGCTCAGCCTCAGCCCCTGCCCCCTTCTAACCATGAAGGGCTCCTCAATGAGCTCAAGAAGGGCCCTGAGCGCCAGGCGACGCCTCTCTCTGCACTGGCTCTGCAGCTGCCTTGACAAGATTTGCAGGACTCTTTTAGCACCACGTTCACTCAAGTCCAGGAACGGGAGGACCTGAAAGGCACAGGGCAGTGACAGGGGAGCCGGCCGGCAGGAGCCCGGAGCCGCACAGGGCTGGGCCCAGGCAGCAGCACAGGGCACGGGCACCGTCCCAGGCAGCGGCGGCTGCGAGAGGGCAGAGAGCTGGGAGGCAGCTCAGCCAGGCAGCGCTGGCCATCAGGCTCACCTCCACAAGGAAGGCCAGGGCGGGCAGCTGCCAGCGTGGCTCCTGTGTGCTGAGCAGCCGGAGCAGGTAGCGAGCGATCCGGGAGCACAAGGGGACGGAGACACAGCACATCTCCCTGGCAGGAGAAAAAGGAGCCAAGGCTGTGGGCCAGGGGGACAAAGCTCTGCCAGGACTGACTCCCAGAGCTCTGCTCTTTCCCCAGCATCCTGCAAGAGGCCCTGGGCTATTTGGGAGGCAGCTCTTCTGGGCACCCTCCTCTGCCAGCCTTTTCCAGTCTGCTTGGCCATCCCTCGGTGACAAGGCCCTCTGGCCCACGACTCGGGGACTCTGTGGAGCTCCCTGGGCACACATTTCAGAGGCTGTGGGGAGAAGGGGCTCTCACCTGGCCAGCAGAGCCACGGCATAGTGGTGGGTGTCAGCACATAGCAGCGTGTCCCAGCCACAATGGCTTTCCATTGCCACCACCACATCCTCGTGCTGCATTCGGCAGAGCAGGGACTTCAGGGTCTGCACTGCAAACCTGCGTGCACAGCAAAGGCCAGGTCATGCTGGGAGCACTGGCTCCTGGCCAGGGACATGGCAGGGACAGGAGGAGTGGGATGGAGCACCTGTTGGGGCTGGTGGCAAGGCCGTATTCCTCCTGGCATATCCCCTTCCAGAAGGCATCGACCTCCTCTGGCATATCCAGAGTGCTGAAGAACACTTGGGAGAGCAGATGCACAAAGAGGCGGGGGAAATGCACCGTCACCATATGTGGGACACAGGGCACCTGGAGGATCTTCCACATCACCACGGTTGCCTGCAAAGGACAAAGCCCCCAGAGACAGCGCTCAGTTCCCAGGCGTCCGTGTGGCAGGGCCCGAGCGTGGCAGGGAGAGGCCCAGAGAGACGCAGCGGGAGCACGGGGCCTGCTGGGCCTGGAGCTGCCCCTGGGCCAGGTTTCAGGCCAGCGCCTGCGGCAGGGAGATCCAGTGGGGGAAGGGGGATGGAGAGGCGGCCTTGGGGCCAGCAAAGGCCAGTTAGAGAAACTCACAGCCAGGACAAAGACACCCGTTTTGTCCCCATTGGCGGTGCACGTGCTGTGCTTGGGCCAGCTCCCCAGCACGTGCAGGAGTATCAGCAGCGCCGGCTCTGCAGTCCTGGGCGAGCACATGATGCTCTTCCACATGGTGAAAGCAGCTCTGTGGGGTTAAAGCTCTGTCTCAGGGAGGTCTCAGACACAGCAGTGGGGCCTGGGCAGCAGTGGGGAGCTGAGCTGGCTGCCAGCTCTGCCTCTGCCCAATGCCACTGGCCAGCAGCAGCCAGGCAGCCCAGGCCTGTGGGGACAGGCCCCTGAGGGGCAGCGAGGGAGCATGGCAGCAGGCTCAGGGGCTGACGTGCCAGGGCTGGCAAAGGGAGCAGCCAGAGGGCCCTGGAACTCTCTGTTGCTCAGGCCAGGCTACAACCTGTACAACCTGGGCCAGGCTGTACAGGTTGATGGGCTGGGGAGCCCTGAGCCCCTCTGGGCACATGGGCCCCATACCTGTCACAGGACGGGGCCACACGCAGGAGCGTCACGACTACGTCAGCAGGCTGTGCTTCTGTCAGATCCAGCAGGCTCCTGTTCAGCCTGTGCTCAGCAAACTGATTGGCCAGGAGCCACTGGTGGATGTATCTGACCATGGCAGGCACCTGGAGAAGGCATGGGGAGACTTGGAAAGCTGCCAGAAGGAGGAATGTCCCCAGCTTCTCCAGACAAGTGCTTCCCTTGCCACCACGCTGCCATGGCCTCCAAGAGTTCCAGTGAGCAGCAGGCATGGCTTGGGCGAGCAAGCAATTCCTGGCAGGATCAAGCCTGGCCACAGGCTGCTTACTTGCTTTGGGTTGGAAAAGCCTTCCTCTACGAGCATATCCAGCAGAGCAGCACTGGTCTTGGTTTTAAAGATGTGCGAATAGGCTCTGAGCCCAGTGCCCATGGTGCTGGTCTCTTCCGCCCGAATTTTCTTGATGAATTTGCAAACCAGCTGTAGGAGAAGGGCAAGAAGCCAGGCATGTTGCAGGCAATGCTCCAAGCGCGGTGCCAGCAGGCCCAGCCCAGGTGGGGATGGCTGCAGGTACCTGCGCTGTTCTGCGGAAGAGGCCACGGGCGGGCTCCTGCTCTTGTGTGCGCTCCAGGGCTGCACCTGGCAAAGAGCGAGCGCAGGCAGAGCTGAGGGGCTGCGGGAGAGGCCGGAGAACACGGCCCAGCCCTGCACTGCCCAGGCAGGGAGAGCCCCGGGATGGCCCAGGGGATGGAGCACAGCCCCTGCGGGGCCCCGGCCCCTTTTCTGTCCTGTCCATGGGCATGGCCCAGGGGATGGGATGGGATGGGATGGGATGCAAAGGCGCCAAGCTGGCTGCAGGCACCAAGCCTGTGGCCCAGTTCTACCACTCACCCTCTTGCGGCAGCTCAATTGGCAGCACCTCTTTGGTCTCCTGTGCTGGGGCAGCTGCAGGGCCTTCTTCCTCCTCTTTCCCCCAGGCCACCTTGGGCGCTCTCGGGGGTCTCTGCTCCATGTTAGTGCCTGGATTTGTGGCTACTTGCAGGAGAGATGCCTCAGAAAAGCTCCGAGTCAGCAAGTCCTGCAGTTGTGCCTGGAAGGCACCTTCAAGACAGAAGCCTCGGCAAGGCTACAGGACAGCAAGTCCTGCACTCTGGTCTCCAGGGCTCCTGCCACAAGGACAGGAAGTCTCCTGACAACGATTGTGGTCGGGCCTTGAGGGCGCTGGTGGCAGGGATGGGAGATGCCTCTGGGGCACCAAGTCCCACGCCCTGCCCTCGAGAGCACCTGCAGAAGAGAAGTCTCAGCAAGGCCACGCGTCACCAAGTCCTGTGGCCTGGCCTCGAGCTCAGCTGCAGGAATAAGGCTTCGCAAAGGCTGCGGGTCAGACGGGAACGAGCGTGCTGTGCGAGGGCTACTCACGGCACCGCTCTGTCCTGTTCTGCCCCGTTGCGTGCTCCCAGCTCCCCAGCAAGCTTCTATTTCCTACGTGTCACAAAGGGGCCTTGGTCACCGGGTTCCGTTCCATGGCACGGTGACCGTGCTGCAGCGTGCCAGCCAGGGCCCTTGCACACACTGCCGCCTGCCCTGGGGCTGCCCCCAGCCCAGCCCAAGTGGCCCAGGCTGGAAGGAATCCCTGGCAGCAGGTGTCTAAGGCAACCCCACAGGATCTTTAGGAAGGGCTCAGAGCATCAGCAAACTGCCCGGCTCGGCGGGCTCATTCCTATCCCCATATCTTTCACTGAGAGCATTTGAATTTCTAAATTAGAATCATTTGAAGGGAGAGGATTTCCATTTTCCATTTCAGAGAAGCCTTCTGCCTTCATTAGCAGACGCCTCTCTCTTCAAAGCAAGACAATTGTTTATCATCTTGCAGATCTGCACTTGCTGGGGAGCCCTGTTTTACACCAGGCACCTGGAGAACCATTCCCAGCAACTGGGAAATCCTAGTGGTCCATCCACCCATAGATGAGGTCTCCAAATAATAAAGCCTCTTATTTGGCCTTATCATAAAGCAGAGCAATAGGGCTCAGGAGCTCAGTCCCTGGGTAGGGACCGGGTGCCCAAAGCTCGCTCGCTCATGCCAACGCCGCGGGGCTGCCATCTAGCAAGCATGGTGATTATCAGCTCTATAGTGATTGCAAGCTCTCAGGATTTCAGCTCTGCTTGCTAGGTAGTGGTGCCCTGGGCTGGAGGCTGCAGCAGACGGAGAGAGAGGAGAAGGAGAAGGCGCAGGCTGTTCCACGGAGATGGCTTTATTTGGGGAGGTCCGTGAAAGGTCTCTGGTCTTCTTCTTTCTCCCCTAATGGGGTACAGTATGCTTCTTTTATAGGGTTGGAAAGGATCCAAGCTTGACCAATGGGTAAGGGGTTAACATGACATTGCCTTATAGGGTTACAGAGGTAGGTTAAGGGGTGGAGGACAGAAAAACAGGAATTTTCTTTTGCTGTTTCAGCATTCCTATTGTTCATATCCTCCATGGTACTTTTCCTAAATCTATGGGGTTTACTACAACTCCACTTTCTGTTTTTACAAAAAAGGCGTTCGTTATAGTTCTTTTGAAACAGTGAACAAGGCACGAGAACATAGCTAACACAATAACAACTACAAGGAGAATCAACAACATTCCCTTAACAAGGATGCAGCCCATCCTGTTAATCCCCATTGCCCGAAAAGTTCCTTGACCCAATCTGGGATTCTTTCTACTTTCAAGTCCTTCACGAAATCTTTCAGTTTCTGGATGTTCGCATGGATGGATTCCGAGTGTGAAGAAAGGTTGAAGCAGCACATCCCTTCGAAGTCTTCACAGCCGTGTCCATGGGCAAGCAGCAGGAAGTCGATTGCTGCTCGATTTTGGAGCGAAGCCTGTCTTGTGGTTTCTTCTTCCTTTAAGAGATCACTCAAGGCTGCAGATGTAGCATTAGCTTGTTTACTGAGCCAGCACCCAAGGTGATTGATTTCACCGAGGGCTTTAGCTGCAGCTACCCAGGGTAAAAACAGGGAGACAGCAATCTTTTTTGGTTTGTTCCAATCGTATAATTTAGGATCACAATTTTCATCAAATTCAGTGTAGGACCTTTTTTGTCATTTTGATTCGCTTTCTTTTTTCCAATTATGTAACAGTGATGTTTGGAGTAAGGGTAGAAAGTTTTCCAAGGGTACAGGGACCTCCCTGGAGTCAGGAGGGGATCCCAGCCCATACTCTGTCACCACAGATGAGAAACATTCCCTTGGGTAATACTTTGGGATGGAGAGAGGACACAGAAATCACACGAGCGGTGTAATTGCACCAATCATGAGAATTATAGGCTTTGTTAATTGGTGATATCTCTTTTTGATATGTGTTTTTGTTCTGGTCAATTTCTGGCCAATTGTTTTTTGGACGTCTAAAGTAAACTTCGACGCAGTATGTGGCCTTGGAGGACCCCAACAGATCTAATTCTTGGGGTTCCTCTCGAGCATCTGGCAGAATTTTTGTCCACTCGTCCCAAGTATCAGCCACATTGGGTCTCTTACCTGTGGTGCGGAGGATCTCTGAGTTATAGACAGGCCAGTCATCTGCTACAAAGGGAATCCTACTAGACATGTGGAAAGTGGGTTATCAATGCTTCCCGTGGACAAGCACATGTTATCCTGTTTTAATGTTTTTGCTAAGGTTACCCAAACATTATGGCTGGGCTGTGGGCTAATCCAGCCAAAGGCATGCGGTACAGTGAAGAACATCCAGGCAGCAGTGAGGACAGCAGCAACAGAGATATTTTTCATCTTTGGGCAGGAATAGGGCTTCTGATAGGGAATATAAGCAGAATTTGTTATCTTTATGATGAGAGGGTTTTCTGCCTTGTTCTTTTCTGTCTTCCCCTCCTCCCCCCCTTTTTCTTTTAATTTCTAAGCTACACTATGGGAGGAGGAGTGGGTAGAAGGTTAAGGGGTTTTAAAAGGTTAGGGAGGGGGAATAACAGGGTTTTTTTGTTTTGTTTTTTTTGTTTCTTCCTTTAAATACAAAAAAAACAGTGTAACAACATATAGTTCAGAGAACACTTTTGTGTTAAGGCTATCTATAGCCTGATGCAGCAGACTGTTGTTTAGCTTTTCAGTTTTGTCTGCTGTCTTGTAATGGGGTGGTCTGTTCTTGTGTTTGTGGGTATTTGGCAACGTCTTCGTCTCCAGGCAGAGCTGGTTTGGTTTTGAGGTGGTCTTGTGTTTGCCTCAGGAGAGTTCTTGTCCCCGTTTGCAGGAGTAGTGTTTGCAGTGCCTAAATATGGCTTTATGTTTTTTCCTGGGTACCACCTCAGACCGGATGGTAGTAGCATGCACGCATATCCTCTACCCCAGGTAATCAACTGGTGAGGCTCAGAAATTTGGTGTGTTTCAGGGTCCTTTACGAGCACAGGTGGTTTCTCAGTGAGCTTTGCTTGGGTGGTATTTGCAAAGTGGCGAAGTATTGGTGGGTCAGGCTCTGATGCTGTACAGTTCAGGAAGTTGATGACGTAGAGAGCCTTGCAAAGTCTTTCCACTGGAGATGTGATTCTCGTGTCTCTGTTCTGTTGATCGAGGACTCTTTTGAGGGTTTGATGTGTCCTTTCCACGATGGCTTGTCCTGTGGGGTTTACAGGTATGCCGGTCTTGTGTGCTATTCCCCATTCATTGAAGAACTCCTTTAACTTGCGGGAAGTGTAGGCTGGTCCATTATCTGTTTTAATCTCTTTTGGTACACCCAGGGTGGCAAAAGCGAGGAGAAAGTGTTTTATTGTGTGCATGGTATTTTCTCCTGCATGTGATGATGCAAATACTGCTCCTGAAAACGTGTCGACCAATACATGCACGTATTTTGACCTTCCAAAAGGTGCAAAGTGAGTTACATCTGTCTGCCACAGCTGGCAGCTATTCAGACCTCGGGGATTGACTCCTGTCCCCATGGATGGTATCTGATAGTTCTGGCAGTTCGGACATGTAGCCACGATAGCCTTTGCCTGATCCTTTGAGAGCTTAAACATTCTCATAAGGGCAGGTATATTTTGATGAAAAACACGTGTGACAACTCTGCCTGGGCAAAGATGTTAGGAACATTAGCAGTTTCTGCTGCCATTGCTAATGCATCCGCTTTCCTGTTGCCTTCTGCAACAAACCCTGGGAGGTCTGTGTGTGACCTCACATGCACTATATGGTAAGGTTGCTTTCTGTGGGAGATTAGGTATATTAATTTAGAGAGTAGTTGGTACAACTTTGGATTAGAGACCTCTTTGAGAAGAGCATGTTCTGCTCTCATCGCTATCCCAGCGACATAAGCTGAATCTGTAACCAGATTGAAAGGCTCGTTTTTAAACTTTTCAAAGGCTCTGACAACAGCTGCTAATTCTGCATTCTGTGGAGATCCCTCCACTATTTGTATGTCAGAGTGCCAATCTTGTGTTTGGGGGTCTCTCCATGTAACCACCGACTTGTGGGAAGACCCTGAGCCATCTGTAAAGAGGGTTAGAGCCTTGAGAGGTTTTCTACTTTGGATTTGTTTTGGAATCAAATGGAAGGTTACATCAGGGTTAAAAAGTTTGTGTTTTGGGATTCTTACTGAAGTTTGGCCCGTGTAGCTATCCAGGGCAAACTGGAGGCTTTCATTGGTCTGGATCAAATCCTCAAAGTCTGTAAGAGTTATTGGTAAGTATATGCATTCAAACTCACAACCTGAAAGAGAGCGAAGGTGAGTCCTTGCCTTTTTTATTAAATGTGTTATGACCTCCTGGTAGGTGGTGAGTGTCTTTGTGGGCTGGCTATTTGTAAAGACCCATTCCAGTATCAACAAAGGGTCTCGAAGCTGTGAGTCCCATTGGAAAAATCAGTCCATGGAATCGAGGTGCTTTTCCCAGGATGATGAACTGGAAAGGCAGGCTGGGCTCGAAGCGATGGGTTTTGCGTGAAGACAGGGCTTCCTGGACTTTGGTGATGGCACCTCTGGCTTCTTCTGTGAGAGTGCAGGGAGAGTCCAGGTCCTTAGGTCCGCGAAGAAGGTTGAACAAGGGAGCAAGGTCCTCTGTTGTAATTCCTAGCAGTGGACGTACCCAGTTGATGGATCCGCAAAGGCTGTGTAAGTCCCTGAGGGTTTTTGGGTCGTCATTTATGGTGAGCTGCTGAGGTACGATGGTTCTTTCCTGGATCTGGACTCCAAGGTAAGTCCATGGCTTGGTGTACTGGATTTTGTCCTCACGAATCTCCATTCCTGCCTTTTCTATGGTTTCAATAGTCTTTTTAACTGTTTTGTCCAAGTAAGCTTTGTCTGAAGCACACACCAGGATGTCATCCATATAGTGATGGATGATAGCATCGGGGAATGATTTCCTAATGGGAGACAGGATGTGAGCCACGTACCACTGGCAAATAGTGGGCGAGATTTTCAGGCCTTGAGGAAGATAACGCCAATGATATCTTTTGAGCAGGGCCTCCTTGTTAAGAGAGGGAATGGAAAAGGCAAACCGTGGAGCATCCTCAGGGTGCAGAGGAATGCTGAAGAAACAGTCCTTAATGTCTATGATAGCAAGTGTCCAGTCTCTAGGCAGCATCAATGGGGAGGGCAGGCCAGGCTGGAGGGGGCCCATGTCCTCGATGACCATGTTGATTCTGCGAAGGTCGTGGAGGAGCCTCCACCTGTTTGTCCCAGGCTTTGGTAGAACAAAGACTGGAGAGTTCCAAGGGCTATTGGACTCTACTATGTGGCCTTTTGCGAGCTGTTCTTCCACGAGGGTGTTTAGGGCGCGCAGTTTGGCTTTATTGAGGGGCCACTGTTCAATCCAGAGTGGCTTGTGACTTTTCCAGGTGAGACGAGGTGTTTCTGGCAGCGCGCTTACCTCAGTGGCCCCGATTAGAAATCCTGAGTGGGAATACGGAGGGAAGCTCCCCACTGGGATAGAACATCTCTGCCCCAAAGGGTGATGGGGGCCCTTACCACGAATGGACGAATGGTTGCCAGCTTGCCTTCAGGCCCTTCCACGAGGATGTTGTTCTTGCTTCTCATGGACATTGTAGCTCCGCCAATCCCTGAAACCATGCCTGCAACAGGTTGTAGATCCCAGTGTGCTGGCCATTCTGAGCGGGTGATGATGGTCACATCAGCACCGGTGTCCAGCATGCCTGGCAGGTGGGTCTTCTCACCTTTGCAGGTGAGGCCGCACTTGATGGTAGGCTTGGAGGGTCCCAAGGCTATGTAGGCTTGTGCCCACATAGCTGTAGGGTTGAGAGGAATCTGTTCCCTGTGATCCTTTGGGAGTAAAAAGGCTTGTGCTATTGGAGTTCCCTTTGAAAGAAAAAATGGTGAGTCTATGCAGCATACCTGGACAAGAATCTCTTGTCCTGGCTGCACTGTCAGCACTTCTGGAACAACGAAGATCTCCTTTGGGCTATTAAGAGAGTCACCTATAATTAAAATATGCGAAGGACCACCTTTTGGCCCATATTTGCCTGTGGGAACACGGTGAACATTCTCATTATTAAAGTCAATGGACAAAGCAGTTACCAGTTGACGGCGGGTTCCCATCTGGGTTGCCCCGTGGGTTGGATCCTCTTCTTGTGGTCCGGAACCTCCTGGGATGGTGTGGGGTTGGGTCTGGGTGGCCTTTGATTTGTTGTCAGCGCCCGGGGCTCAACCGCACGGCGCAAGAAGTTTCCCGAATGCTGCTGGTAGCGCTGCTGAGTCTGGGGTCTTTGGTAATTGTTACGGTGGTATTGGGGGTGTGATCTCTCTGGGCAGTCCTTTATATAATGTCCAAGATCTCCACAGTGATAGCATTTAGCTTGGTCTTTAGAAGCTATTACTGCATATGCCCCAGAAACTCCTTCAGCAATACCTTTAGCAACTGCTTGGGCCACTGTATTTTCAGTGGACATGTGGCGTGTACAGCATTCCAGCATTTGCTCTATGGTGGGGTCTGTATCCATGGGTAGAGACCTCAAAATGGCTTTGCATTTTTCATTAGAGTTACACAAGGCAAGTTTACATAAGAGTTCCTTCTTTGCCTCTGTGCTCTCTATCTGTTTCTTCAGAGCATCTCTAAGTCTGTCCACAAATTTGATAAAACTTTCCTCTGTCCCTTGTTCAATAGTAGAAAAATGCATTGTTGGCATTGACTCATCACCATGCACAAGAAGTAAAGAGGTTTTTGCTGCGAGAGCGATGTCCTGCAGTGCCTCTTTATTCAAAGTTTCCAATTGGTCTGATGGTTTCTGTAAGTCACCTTCACCAGCTAGTTGGGCTACCGTAAAATTCGTCTTATTAGCATCCGCAGAATATGAATCTGATAATGTTTTTAAATGTCTTTTCCAATGCCTGTCCCATAACAAATATTCTGCTGGGGACAGGAGGCAGTGTGAAATATTTTTTACATCGTGGGGAAGTAAGACATGTGCTGAGAACATGGCTTCTAAGAAATTTCTAAAAATATGTGAGCTTCGCCCATGTTCTTTGGCTATATTTCTTAATTGCACTAGTTCCTTGTTCGAGTTAGCTTTCCACGTCTTTATAGCAGACTCGCCACCATTCCGTCCTTGCTTATATTCTACTGGGAAAGCATTAATTTTCTGTGCCAGCTCCCAGTCTCCAGCCTTTGTCGCTTCTACTTTGATAAGAGCCCATGGATCTGTGTGGATCGTATCAGAATCAGATTCACTGCAAGAGCTCTGGTCCTCTGAGGAGGACTGAGGGGGTGTTGCTATCAGTGACTTGCACTTTTTTCGTTTAGAAGCGTTTTTCAAAGGTTTCAATGGCTGGGGGGGAGACATGGCATGACCTGGGTAGGGGGAGGCGCCAGTGGAGCTGGGATCGCAGCACAGCACGCACAGGACTGGGTGGGGGGGGTAGCGCCTTGTGGGGTGTCTGGGATTCCATTGGGGTGGCATTGAGGGTGGGCGGGGGGCTGGGGGGATGCGTAATGGGGGCAGGGGGGCTGGGCGGGGTGGGGGTGCGGGCATGGGGGGAGTGGGGGTGAGCAGGCAGTGGGACCGGTCTGGGGTGCCGCAGTTACGGGGTGGGTTGGTGGCACTGCGCTTGTGTGAGGTCCCCCTGCTGTGGCAGGCAGGGAGCAGGGGGAGGGGGCGGGGATGGGCACGGGCTCAGGAGCGGCGGGGGTGAGGCTCGGGGAGCCCTCGGGAGGGGCCGGGCCGGTCGGAGCCGGGGCAGGGGGAGCAGGGGCGGGGGGTGCGGCAACGGGAGGGACGGTGGGGGACACCAGCGCGGGGGTGGGGGGTACGCAGCGGAGGGGGACAGAGCCGACGCAGGGGTGCAGGGGGCGGCAGAGGCAGGAAAAGGGACCCCCGGGACCGGAGGCAAGGTGGAAGCCGAGCCAGGGGTAGGGGGGATGTGTGGAATTACAGATAAGATAGGATTCGCGGAGTTGGGCAGCGCAGGTCCCGCAGGGGTGGAGAATGTGGGAGGGGGAACTGGGGTGGGCAGCGTAACCTCTGCTTTAGGAGTAACGGAGGCGAGAGGGACTTTAGGAACATAGGGGTGGTGTAAGATATGCAAGTGACATTCCTCTGAGTCCTTATCGATCTTGTTAGTATTTGAAGAGGAAGTGTCTGTTAAGCCCTGCAAGATTTTTTCTCTGTTAAATCTTTCAACGGTTTTAGTTATTATATGGAATAAAGGCAAATAGTTAGTTACAGAGAAATCCTGGTTTGTTTGGGAGATATATATTGTGTTCCCAATCATATCCCAAAACGAATTTTCAATGACTGCTTTCTTATCAGTATCAGGGTATTGCGAAATAATCCAAGTTACAAATTTTTTAAGGTTAGTTTTTGAGAGCTTGCCTTTAGAAAAGGAGAAGTTGTTAGCAGATAAGATTTCTAAAATAGTTGAATATATCTCTCTCGGTTTTACTTAGTTTTAAAGTACTAAAAATTGTACCCATGTTAATGGTTAGCCCTTCCAGCAGAAAAAAACGTGAAAAAAAAAAGAAAAAAAAACGAAAAAAAAGTTTTGGAGCCCCGAAGTTATGCGCGCAATATTAGCTAATACTTAGAGTTCTTGGGGTCCAAGATCTGTGGGAGGGGTCTGCTGCGTCAGTTCTTCTCGGAACTTTCTCTCGTTCAGATGTAAGTTTTGAGTGTTGAACTGACCCTCCTGGGGAAAGGATTTTCTAAAATGAAAAGTCCCTTCACAGAAGGAGCGGCTTCCCGAACAGGCAATCACAGAAAACCCCGGGGGGTCTTCGTTGCTCAACCGACGGATATCGCCTCTGGGGGGTCCGAAGTCGTTGGGACGCCACTTTAATAAAGCCTCTTATTTGGCCTTATCATAAAGCAGAGCAATAGGGCTCAGGAGCTCAGTCCCTGGGTAGGGACCGGGTGCCCGAAGCTGGCTCGCTCATGCCAACGCCTCGGGGCTGCCATCTAGCAAGCATGGTGATTATCAGCTCTATAGTGATTGCAAGCTCTCAGGATTTCAGCTCTGCTTGCTAGGTAGTGGTGCCCTGGGCTGGAGGCTGCAGCAGACGGAGAGAGAGGAGAAGGAGAAGGCGCAGGCTGTTCCACGGAGATGGCTTTGTTTGGGAAGGTCCGTGAAGGGTCTCTGCTCTTCTTCTTTCTCAACTAATGGGGTACAGTATGCTTCTTTTATAGGGTTGGAAAGGATCCAAGCTTGACCAATGGGTAAGGGGTTAACATGACATTGCCTTATAGGGTTACAGAGATAGGTTAAGGGGTGGAGGACAGGAAAACAGGAATTTTCTTTTGCTGTTTCAGCATTCCTATTGTTCATATCCTCCATGGTGCTTTTCCTAAATCTATGGGGTTTACTACAGGATTTAATCCTGGTTTTTCTTCATCTTCTCCTGAGCTGTCTCCAGACACGGTGTGTGGGCACTGTCTGACAGCAGCAGCATTAACGCGCCACCTCCCTGACACTGAGGTTCATCTCACAACTTTTCATCCAAAGCAGCAAATCAATGATTCCCACTGTGTCCCACACAGCTCCATGGGGAGTTTGTGTGGCTGCAGTTCCAGCACCAGCCCAAATGCACAGGAATTTCAGAAGATACAGAAGGAATCAGCCATTCACAGAGAAAAACATCAGTTTGCACGGCCCAGATCCCCACAACACTGCAGACTCTGCTAACCCAGAATCTGCATTTACACTTTGGTCTCTGGGCCTTACTTTTCCTCTCACTAAACTTCTCCCATTTTCCCCTCTTGCTCAGCTTCCCAAGATAATTAAAAGCAGCATTAGGAGCAGGGATAGGTAATGGGAACTGTCCCAAGGCTTGACAAAATTTCTCTTTTCAGGCCTGACAATTCCAGCCAAGGAGAGAGGAAAAGCCCGCATGGAAGAGGTGTGAAATCAAAGCAGTAATCAAATTTAGGTATAATGAGAGAAGCTGAAGAGGTTTTCAATGTTCAGAACAAGATGAGCAGCTCCAGGCACAGGAGGGATGCGACATTTTCCCCGCTGTAACAACTCTGTGATGCAAATTGCATCTCAAATCCTTCTCCCCAGCTCTGGGACCCGTTCAGCCACAAACGTGGTGCTGAATGTTTTAAAGCAAAGTGGAAGCTGGTCAGAGAGGTGGTTTGCAAATCAAAACCAGAGAGGACAGCTTGGAAGCAGCAGCTGGAGCAGAGAGAGGCAGAGCCTGGCCCTGAGGTGCAGCACAGCCTGAAACTCTAACCAAATAAAGAACTTGCCACTTGTTTTTTTCCCTCAGGAGCTACAGAAGGTGCTTGATGGAATCCCTGCCTCCTTCACACTGCATCAGCATGCAGAGGAGCACAAGGATGAAGATTACAGCACCTTCTGCTGCTGCTTCCATCTCCTGACTCACATCTCACCAAAATCTGTCACTACTGGGCCTTCCCAAAGCCCCAGATTCACTCAGTCCTTGCAGAATTTCAGTTCTGAGGAGGAGGAAGGGAGATAAAGGCACTTGCAGACACCAGAGATGCAATTGCTGCCTGAGGTGCATTTCACTGCCCAGCTTAGTGCCTCTAAAACCATCAAAATCAGCCCCTTTGAGAGCACCAAGCCAACAGCAGGACATCAGGGCCTGCACATGGTTGGAAAGGGCATTTTTTATTATTCCTCTCCCAGTCTCTCATTTCATGGTGCCATTGCAGGGCTTAATCCCATCATTCAGCAGCAAGTCTTGGCAATGAGCTTCAGATGGCTTTTTAGTGCTGAGCAAATAAGAGGCAATTTTACTTTGTCTCCAAGGAATGAAATTTCACCTAAAGGGGACAAACTCTGTGTTCTGAGGCTGGCCAGGCACCAACCACTGCCAGGTCCCCAACCTGGATGTCACACTGCTCTAATATTGAAAAGTTAAATTTATTTGGCTTTGTCTACAAGATTATTCTCTCTCAAAAGAATTGGAATCCGTATCATTGCATTTCCAAGCACTAACCTCAGACCAGCCACAAAGAGCACAAGAGACAAGAAAAGAAATAGAGATTTCTAAGGAGATGGAAATTGAATGCTGAGTTTTTTCCCATTATAGAAAGTTTCATCAATTATCACATGCCAGCTCCTTGCCTTCACTTGTGTGGCCACCACTGAATACACTTGCAGATAAGAAAATGTTTGTCCTACTGAAAACTGGCACTAGAAGTAGAAAAAGGCTCAGATGTCTGGATTAAAAGACAACATAATGAAAAGAGCTGCCTTATAATAGCAAGATATGATGGACAGCAGGAATGGCTGAAGCCAGCAGAGAGAAGTCCATGAACTATTCATGCTACAAAGATTTCTGACAAAACCCCCAAGAACCCAAATGCAACATTTTGTCTGGCAGAGCTGACAGGAACCCTGTGCATTTAATTCAGTCATTGGCAGCAAATAGAGATCAGCTTGAAGCTCCTTTGGTCCACTAGTACTTACTTTTTTTCACCCAAAACATGTAATTACATCTACTTTTTGGGAAGAAATTACTGCTTTGAGTGGTTCAATGCAAAGAGATTCTTCCCATACCCACTCCTAATCAGTCGCCAAGAGAAATATTTTCTAAAAAGATCTCTTCCAAATTTTGGAGTGACTTTCAACATAAATCACTTGGTTATTTTGCTCAAAATGCTAAGGGAATTGAATTGGGCTCCCTCATCTTAAAAAGAAGTGTTTCTTCCTAGCTCTTCACAAAGAGGAACAAAACACTTGGTTGCAGCAGACTGAAGGCAGGAAGAGGTTTCTTTCCCCCCGAGCTGCACAATAGGAGACAATTTTGTTGCCAAGAGGCAACAAAACCCAGCCAATTTCCAGTTCTTTTAGTGCAAGGGAAAAGTTCTGAGGATCCCAGCTGTGGGAGACACAGAGTGGCAGGAGCAGGGCATCTGCTGGTGGGTTTGGGGTGGGGGGCAGATGAAAGAAATGTTCAAGCAAAACCTGTGAGAGCTCAAGACTCCATCCCTCAGAGGAGAAACTGGATTTGACCCAAATGCCATTCAAATCCAAAAAACACTGAGGCATTTCCCCAAGCTCTGCTGGGCCATCAGGTACAACCCAAATCCCTCTGTGGGACCAGGGCAGCAGATCCCTGGCACTGGACAGGGATGCTCCCCTGGGAAGCCACCTGCATTGCCCATGGCACTCACAAGACCTGCTTCTAAAGACCCCAACATCCATTCTAATTGCATGGATTTGGTGCTGCCTCAACACTCAGAATGTTGACAGCACAAAGTCCAGTTCCCACACTGACTTCTCCAAGTTTTGCAACAAGCCTGCAAAGAAGGAAACCCAGCAAAGAAATTCCAAACAGGGGCCCTAATCAAGGTAATAAAATGCCACGTGCCTGTGTTTGCTGCAGGGAAGAATAGTGCTCCTTATTAAATCATTACAAACAATTAAAGCAGCAGAGGGGAGGAAGACAGAGCTTTTGGGGCAAATTTGGAGACCTCATCTATGGGTGGATGGAGCACCTAGGATTTTCCCAATTACTAGGAATGGTTCCCCAGGTCCTTGGTGTAAAATGTGGCTCCCCAGCAAGTGCAGATCTGCAAGACGAGAAACAATTTAGGCAATTGGTGATGCATCTTTCTAAATTGCTCTCCTTTCTCTCTTACAGTACTGATTTAGATGCACTACCTTGCTTGTTTTTGCTTGTTACTAAAATCAAGCGCACATTTTTTATTTTTATTATCATCTTACTCTGTGGTTCCTTCATATTCCCAGTAAAAGAAGACCATTATTTCCAGTGATGTGTCCTAACATTTACCTCAGGTTTTGTCACAAAATGATCTCTATGTGCCCTCTAGAAATTACTCAGACTTTTCCTCAAAAGTTATTTTTTCCTAGAGATCACCTCAAATTTTCCTGCTCAAATATTTACTACATGTACTCAACAGTTCACCTCTGATTTCATTATTCTCACAGTCCAGTGATTACCTCAACTGGAAAGCCCAAATGTTCATTTCATGCCCTACAGGAGGCACCAGGTAATTCCAGCATTCCTGTGCTATGAAGTTCTCTCCCTGGAAGCTACCGCAGCTTTACCCCTGGCCAAGTGAAACACTCCCTGGTGCTGAGGCAAGCCTGGCCCATGCTCCTCGGTGTGTATGAGCGCAGGGCAGCCCCAGGGCAGCTCCCCCAGGGCTTCTGCAAGGCCGCCCGGCGCCCGGCCCCGCGGGGCGGCCCCAGCGGGTTCGAGTTGCCGCCCGCGGCTGAGGGGAGCGGCGGGGCGGGGCCGCCCGCGCCTGGGCGGGAAACGCTCCCTGCGGCGGGGAGCGGGCGGCGGCGGCGCAGCGGGGAGCGGCCCGGCCCTGCCGTGTCCCTCAGGGCGAGCCCACGGCCCCTCAGCGGCCCTGGCGTCCCTTCAGCCAGCGGCATGTGCGCTCAGCCACACGCGGCGTGCCCGTGTCCCCCTCACTTTCCCTCAGTGACACCGCCTCACCCTGGCGGACACGACAGACACCCGCCTCCCCTCAGGGACTCACGCTGGCCTCAGTGGCATGCAGGGCATCTGCATCCCATTCAGAGACTGTCATGACACCTCAGCGACCCACGGGGCATCTGCCTTCCCTTCAGTGACAGAAAGGCACCTGCAACCTGCTGGGGAAGCCTCAAGTCTGCTCAGTGACCCCATGTGCCCTCAGCATTGGGACACCCACCTTTGTCTCAGTGACCCTCACGTCCCGTCAGCAAACCAAGAGGCACCAGCCATCCTGTGGGTGACTCAGAGCGAGTGCAGTGGGTCATGGTGGCCAGGGGCAAGCAGCAAGCAGAAAGCCAGGGCTGGGGAAAAGGCTCTGCTCTGCTTACAGCATGGGCTGAGGGCCGGGAGAGCTCCATTTCCCCCTTGAGATGTTGGAGACAGGGCCTTTCACCCTCCTTACAGGGCTGCCCCTCGCTGCAGGCAGCCAAAGGAGCACGACGGCAAAAGGCCAAGGACAGCAAAGCAAAGAGCCAGCCCTGCACACAGGGAGGTGACCCAGTGCAAAGCCAGCGTGGCACCCGAAGGTGCCTGCCACTCTCATGTGTCCCTGCCCTGGGAATGCCAGCAATGCCCTTTGTCCAGAGGGCCTTTCTGTGGTCCCTCTGGGCTCAAAGCTGCTGCTCTTCTGGCTCAATGGGGCCTAAAGCCACAGAACTCAGCCTCCCCCACAGCAACAGGAACAAGACTCGGAGAGCAGACAGTGGAGCTCCATGCCTAAGGCTGAGGGGCCGGGGACTCCAGTCCAGAGCACAGGGAGGGCACACGCCCAGCCCCACAACTCCTGGCCTCACAGCCCTGAAAGGCCGGGACCAGGGTTCCACGCCTGATTCCAGGGGGTCCCTCACACTGCCCACTGAGGAAGCGCCAGAGCAGCCGGCTGTCAGGAGCAACGCGGCGGCTGCCAGGGGGCTGCTTGTGGCCTCTGACAGCCCATTGCTCAGGGCTTGCCAGCGCCCCAGCCCCTCAGGCCCTGCCCCAGCCCGGCCAAGCTGCCCAGCAGCAGCGCCGCAGCCCCACAGCAGCTCCAGAGCAGCCTCATCCAGAGGCACCCGGGAGCCCTCAGCAAGGCAGGCAGCAGCACACGGGCAGGAGGACACGGATGGCGCTTCCTGCCTGGCACAGGGCTTGTGGCCATCTCCAGGCACCGCTCTGGCAGGGATCCCCGCAGCTCCGGCCCCTGCCCAGCCGCTCTGTGGGCAGCACAAAGGCTTCAGCAGAACCACCAAAGGCCAAGGGGCTTCTGGCCATTTCCCCTTGCCCACCGCATGCCTGGGCAGCTGGCTGAGCACAAGCACCCTTTTCCCCCTCTTCCCCTCTGCCCTACAGACCCTGGGCAGAAAAAAATTCTCCTGAGACTCTTTGTATTATAACACAGTCTATATTTACATAGCAAAAAAATAGAATAGAAGAAAAGAAAATGGAAGAGAAGAAAAGAAAAATCTTAAAGAAAACTAAAAATCCCCGCTGGCTCAGGTTGCCCCAGCAAAGAGAGCCTCCCAGATCAGCTCTCCTCAGAGCTCCAGCAGTGCAGCCAGCCGAGCCGTGACAGACGAGGCCGAGTCATCCATGCCCTGCGCAGCTGATCGTGCAGCCTCTGGAAGATGGAATATCGCCCACTGGCTGTTGCTCGGAGGACATGCAGTGTTTGAAATGCCAGCTCTGACACAGCACTGCTCATGTCCTCCTTCAGGCTTTCAAGGGCTGCAAGAGAGAGGAACAGAGCTGTGGTAAATAGGTATGATTTGTGCTGACAAAATTGAAACAGTAATCAATATGGATGCAGTAATTAATATTTGGAAAGAATAATAAAACAGTTAAAAGTTGTAATGCCAAGAAAAAAGGGAGAGGAGGGGTTCCACCCCCCCCTCCCTGCAGATGTTCAAGGACAGGAGGAAAATGCAGGAGATAACAGTTACTAAAAATTAACGGAAAGAAGGGAAAATCTGGTTGGGTCCCAGGAAAATGCCAGCTATAAGAGATTTATTGCTTTGATGCTTAAATGTTAGTTTTGGATTACATTGTACTGGCTTGGTGCGCATGTGTAACCCAAAGGTGAATTAAAGGACATTGAGGAAGAAGGGAGGCCTTCATCAAACAATGACCCCCAAATACTTGTGCGACAACCAAAACGAGCGGTGGAGCATGCGCGGTAAAGGTGGTGATGAGGGCAGAGGTAGAAGTGTGATGAATCGAAAATGGGAGGAGATGACATTGACACATGGCATAAAAGGGGGGAATCTTCACTTGCAAAGCTCGTACATGAGGTGGCAAGGGTCCTGCACTCCATGACCCGCAGTTATCCTTTGCTTACGCGCTATTATTGGAACCAAATTATCCCTTATTTTATATCAAATAATATTGTCAGGATATATTTTCTAAACTATTCAATTAAGATTGCTGCTATCTCAAATATTGTTTGGTTTTTTATGATGGGATAATTGGGCAAACATAACAGAGCCAAGGTCAGATCCCAGATCTGTGGGGAGCCAAGGAGAGCCTGCTGCCAGAGCCTTCCCAGCCGGCTCTTGCCATGGAGCAGGAGCAAGGGGATCAGCCCGGAGCTGCTGGCCATGAATGGGCCACGAGGCCCTGAAATCTCAGGGTGCTCTGCCCCAAGGAGCAGAGCCCTCCGCAGCCGGGGCAGGGCTTGCAGCTGTCCCCGGCAGCCCCCGCTGTCAGCCCGCTGGCCTCACTCACCAGTGCAGATCAGCTGCAGCTCTTGCTGCTGCCCCCTCAGGTGCCGCCCGGCCATGCCTGTGAACACAGAGCCTGTCAGGGCGCCAGCGGCACAGCTCCCTGCCGGCGGCGCTGCCGGCGCTGCGGCCACACGGCTTCTGGCCCGGCAGGGCTCAGCCCGGGCCCTTGCCGCACGCTGCCTCCCCAGGGCACGGCTGCCAGAGGGCGGCAGCAGCAATGCCCAGGCCGGGCGGGGCTCCACAGCGCCGGGCCCGGCTGGCGCTGCCGGGGCAGATGGCGGGGCTGGGGCCGAGGTGCGGCGGGCCGGGCCGGGGAGGGAGCTGGGAGTGGCTCACCCATGAACCTGATGGCCGCCTCTCGCAGGGGCTCCTGTGGGCTCCGCAGGTAGCGCAGGGCCTGGCGCAGGTGCTCGGCCGCTCTGCTCCTGTCCTCTGCCAGCTGCAGAGAGCGGCAGGAGGGAAGGGTTGGCGCGGGCTCCGCCCCTGGGCCGGGCGCTGCCTGCGCCCGGCCGCGGCCTCCCCTGGCCGCACAGGCCTGAGGCGCGGCCAGCAGCCGCTGGCCAAGGGCTCCCGAGGGCAGGGGGCAGAGGGCCGGCTGCTGCCCGGGGAGCCGCGGTGCCGGCCCGCAGCCCCGCCGGGCCGGGGCTCCATGGGCACCTGGCTGGGGCCCACGGGAGCCTGGAGAAGAGCCCGCACGGCCTCTGGCTGCAGCAGCGGGCAGGGGCACAGCTGCCCGGCCCCGCACACTGAGCGCCGCCCTCAGGGGCCTTCTCCAGGCTGAGCCTGGGGGTTCTCGGCTCCACTTACCAGGCACTCGCCAAACCTCCATGTCTGATCCACCTGGAGCATTTCTTCGAGATTCCTCCTCTTTAGGAATCTGGCTGAAGAATGCAGTACTACGCAGGAGGCCTGGAGAGCAGCAGAGAGGCACAGATGACCCCACAGGCCAGGGCACAGGAGCATCCCAGTGCCACAGCCTGAAGGAGGCTGCAGCCCGCAAGGTGCCAGGGCAGGAGGCAGCCCAGTCCCCTCCCAGGGGCACAGCAGGTGGCCACAGGTCGTCACCTTAGCAACAATCTGATTCTCATCATGGCAGTGGAAGTAGAGTGGCACCAGGCTCTGGCGTACGTGGGACTTCAGAGCCTTTCTTCCATCTTCTGTTAATAAGTCCAGCATCTCTTGAAAGACACACATGGAGTTCAGCTGCACCTGGATATCATCCTGTATGAGAGAAAGGGCAAAAGACCTCAGCATCAGCTGCTTCAGGCCCCCCAGGGCACAGGCCTGCATCTGCACAGGGCACCAAGTGTCCGGGCAGCAGCCGGTGGCCGAGGCTGTGGGCACAGAGCCTTACGTGGTCAAAGTGTGGCAGGAGCGCCTCAGCCAGCTGCAGGGCAATGGGGGTGGCTATTGGGGCACCATTATCCAGGAGCAAATATCTGAGTAGAAGAATGGTCATCCTGATCATGTCGCTATGATTTTCCTGCAGGAGCTCCACAAGACTTTCAGTCAGGCTCCCCATTTTTTCAGCCTGTGCGGAACACAAGTTTGTGAAAGGCCAGCCTGCTGCCGCAGGGCCCAGAGGCCAAAGGCCTGTCCCAAAGCACTGGGGCAGCTGAAGTGAAGCGAGAGGCAGGAGAGCTGGGAGCAGCTGCCCCAGCGCCCCAAGCCCAGGCAAGGCCAAGTGACTGCCTTGCCCAGCCCCACGCTGCCTGCACGGCTTCAGCCACTGCCCCCTTCTCACCATCAAGGGATTCTTGCCCAGCACTACCAGGCCTCTGAGTGCCAAGTAACGCCTGGCCCTGTGCTCGCTCTGCAGGTTCTGTGCCATGATCTCCAGAACACTGTCACTGCATTCCCTCAAGTCCAGGTACTCGAGGACCTGAAAGGCACCGGGCATTGACAGGGACCCAGCCAGCAGGAGCCCGGAACTGCACAGGGCTGGGCCCCGGCTACAGCACACGGCACAGGCACCGTCCTGGCAGCTGTGCCTACGAGAGGGCAGAGAGCTGGAAGGCAGCGCTGGCCTTGAGGCTCACCTCCACAAGGAATGCCAGGGCAGGGAAATCCCAGGATGGCATCTCTTGGCCGAGCATGGCGAGCAGGTAGAATGCAATCCCGGAACAGAAGTGTACGGCTGACTGGCAAATTTCTCTAAAGAGAGGAAAAAGCAAACAAGACCCTGAGCCAGTGGGGCAAATCTCTCCCAGGAGTGACTCTCAGAGTTCTCATCTTTCCCCATCACCCTTCCAGCAAGGGGATGTGGGCCATTTGGGAGTTGGTCGCTCATGGGCACCCTCCTCTGCCAGCCTTTTCTAGTCTGCTTGGCCGTCCTTCAGTGACAAGGCCCTCTGGCCCATGATCATGGGCAGTTTGGGGGACACCTGGGCACAGAGCACAAATGTCAGAGGCAGTGGGGAGAAGGGGCTCTCACCTGGCCAGCAGAGCCACGGCAAAGTGGTGGGTGTCAAGAGAGAGCAGCGTGTCCCAGCCACATCTGCGTTCCATTGCCACCACCACATGCTCACAGCGGAGAAGGCAGAGCAGGCACTTCAGGGTGTGCACTGCAAACCTGTGTGCACAGCAAAGGCCAGGTCACGCTGGCAGCACTGGCTCCTTGGCAGGCCACGTGGCAGGGACAGGAGGAGTGGGATGGAGCACCTGTTGGGGCTGGTGGCAAGGCCGTGCTCTTGCTGACATCCCTTCCAGAAGGCATCGACCTCCTCTGGCAACTCTTCCGTGCTGAAGAACACTTGGAAGAGCAGATGCACAAATAGGCGGGGGAAATACACCTTCAATATCCGTGGCAGACAGGGCACCTGCAGGATCTTCCACATCACCACGGTTGCCTGCAAAGGACAAAGCCCCCCGGGACAGCGCTCAGTGCCCAGGCGTCCGTGTGGCAGGGCCCGAGCGTGGCAGGGAGAGGCCCGGAGAGAGGCAGGGGGAGCCTCTCAGGGCCTGCTGGGCCTGAAGCTGCCCCTGGGCCAGGTTTCAGGCCAGCAGATGCAGTGGGGGAAGGAGGATGGAGAGCTCTGGAGAGGCGGCCTTGGGGCCAGCAAAGGCCACTTGCAGAAACTCACAGCCAGGCCAAAGACACCCGTTTGGTCCCCATCGGAGGTGCACGTGCTGTACTCTGGCCAGCTCCCCAGCACATCGAGGAAGATCAGCTGTGCCAGCTCCGCAGTCCTGGCTGAGCCCATGATGGTCTTCCACATGGCCATGGCAGCTCTGCGGGGTCAGAGCTCTGTCTCAGGTGGGGTCTCAGACACAGCACCGGGGGGAGCTGAGCTGGCTGCCAGTTCTGCCTCTGCCCACTGGGCCTGTCCAGCAGCAGCCAGGCAGCCCAGGCCTGTGGGGACAGAGCCCTGAGGGGCAGGGAGGGAGCATTGCAGCAGGCTCAGGGGCCGACGTGCCAGGGCTGGGAAAGGCAGCAGCCAGAGGGCCCTGGAAGTCTCTGTTGCTCAGACACCTGGGACAGGCTGTACAGGGTGATGGGCTGGGGAGGCCTGAGCTCTCTGGGCAGGTGGGCCCCATACCTGTCACAGGACGGGGCTACACGCAGGAGCGTCAGGACTGCGTCATCTGGCTGTGCTTCCGTGAGGTCCAGCAGGGCCTCGTCCAGCCTGGGCTCAGCACAGTCATTGGCCACGAGCCACTGGTGGATGAACCTCACCATGGCGGGCACCTGCAGAAGGCACAGGGAGACTTGGGAAGCTGCCAGAGGGAGCAATGTTCCCAGCTTGCCCAGAGAAGTGCTTCCCTTCCCCGCGCACTGCCATGTGGCCTCAAAGGCTCACAGCAACCAGCATGCGTGGCTTGGGAGGCCAAGCAATTCCTGGCAGGATCAAACCCTGCCCACATGCTGCTTACTTGTTCTGGATATTATAAACGTTCCTCTACAAGCATACACAGGAGGGCAGCGCTGGTCTTGCTTTGGAACAGGGGCGAGTATGCTCTGAGCCCAGTGCCCATGGCGATGGTCTCTTCCTCCTGCATTCTCCTCATGAATTTGCAGATGAACTGTAGGAGAAGGGCAGGAAGCCGGGGATGTTGCATGGAGTGCTGCACACACGGTGCTGGGCTGAGCAGGGACAGCAGGCCCAGCCCAGCTGGGGGTGGCTGCAGGTACCTGCGCTGTTCTGCGGAAGCGGCCACGGCTGGATTCCTGATCTTGTGTGCGCTCCAGGGCTGCATCTGGCAAAGAGCGAGCACAGCCAGAGCTGAGGGGCTGCGGGAGAGGCCGGAGAACACAGCCCAGCCCTGTGCCCCCCAGGCTGGGAGAGCCCCAGGATGCCCCAGGGGATGGAGCACGGCCACTGCAGGGTGTCTGCCCAGGCCCTCTTCCGTCCTGTCCATGGGCATTTCCCCAGGGGATTGCATGGGATGGGATGGCATGGCATGGGACGGGACGGGACGAGATGAGATGGGATGGGATAGGATGGGATGGGATGAGATGGGATGGGATAGGATGGGATGGGATGGAGCCAAGTTGGCTGCAGCCTCCAGCCCTGCAGCCCAGCTCTGCCACTCACCCTCCTGGGGTGGATGGAAAGGCACCACCTCCTCAGTCTCCTGTGCTGGGGCAGCTCCAGGGCCTTCTTCCTCCTCTTCCTCCTCCAGCCAGGCCATCTTGGGTACTCTCGGGGGTCTCTGCTCCATGTCTCTGACTGGAGCTACTTGCGGGAGAGGTGCCCTGGGAAAGCTCCGGGGCACCAAGTCCCACCCTCTGCCCTTGAGGGCAGCTGCAGAATAGAAGCCTCGCAAGGCCACGGGTCACCGAGTTCTGTGCTCTGGCCTCGAGCTCAGCTGCAGGAACAGGGCTGCGGAAAAGCTCGGGCTCAGACGGGAACGAGTGTGCTGTGTGGGGGCTCCTCACGGCACTGCTCTGTCCCGTTGTGCCCTGTTGCGGGCTCCCAGCTCCCGGGCAAGCTTCTATTTCCCACGTGTCACAAAGGGGCCTTGGTCACCGGGTTCCGTTCCATGGCACAGTGACCGTGCTGCAGCGTGCCACCCAGGGCCCTTGCACACACTGCCGCCTGCCCTGGGGCCGCCCCCAGCCCAGGCAAAGTGGCCCAGGCTGGAAGGAATGCCTGGCCTCAGGTGTCTAAGGCAGCCCCACAGGATCTTTAGGAAGGGCTCAGAGCATCAGCAAACGCTGCCCTGCTCTGCGGGCTCAGGGCAGCAGAAGGAGCCCCCAGGGCTGCCGACGCAGCTGCGCTGGGAAGGGCCCGGGGCCTTCCAGGGAAGCTGGCATGGCCTCCTTGGGACACGTCCCGGCCCGTGGCCATCCTAAACCTGCGGGTGTGACACGCACAAGGAATGTGTGGGCCCGGGCACGAATGCTGCTCTGAGCCCTGGGGCCCGGGCAGCGCTGACAGCAGCAGCTGTGGCAGAGTCCCCACCCAAGCAGAGCTGCCACCCCCGAGCCCTGGCAGCGCTGGTGCCCGTCTCCTGCCCCAGAGACCTGTGCCCCCGGGGGGCTTCTGTGCCACAGGGAGCCAAAGCCCACCTACATTGGGGGCTGTGCTCCTTCCTGCAGGGGATGATGGCCAGAGCACCTGGAGAAACTGCTGGCAAGACTTGGTCTCTGTCAGATGATGTTGCTCCTTCCTGAAATGTATTTTTTTCATGGAAGGCATTGGCAGTAGCACCACAACACCATCCCTTTCTGAGTTTCCCAGGGCAATTAGATTGCAAAGTAACACTGTGATGTTTCCTTGTGCTTTTCTCACTCTCTTTCCTGCATTCTGGAAAAAATAGAATCTGCCCAGGCTCTGATATTCTCAGTTTCAGTTGCTGCCTGTCTGGCTGTGGCAGCTCATGTCCAAACAAAACTGTGTCCCTGCTGAGCACAGGAAAGGGTGGCCACAAATAGCAAGGTTCTCCAGTGAACATGAAGGCAGATACGTGGAAGTACAGAGGATAAGGATAACTCTGGGAGGAGAAGCTGTTCAGTGTCTCTGATTACGGTGCCTGCACCCTGAAGCAGCAGCCAGAAGTGCTGTAAGCAGACAGGGGCAGTTTTGGGCACCACAATATAAAAAGATAGGAAGCTATTATCCAGAATGCAAAGGAGGACTGCAAGGATGGAGTGTGGTCTGGAGGGGCAGCCCTAGGTGCAGCTGAGGCCACTCTAGTCTGTTCAGCCTGGAGGAGAGTAAAGGGCGTCACTGTGGTCTCCAACATCCTCCTGAGGGGAATCAGAGGGGCTGCTGCAGCTCTCGTCACTGTTGGGAGCAGTGACAGCACTCGAGAAAAGGGCAGGGAGCTGGGACAGGGCAAGTTTCATTTCCATATCAGGAAAAGGTTTTTCACCCAGAGCACGGTCAGGCACTGGCACAGGTTCCCCATTGACGCAGCCCAGCGGAGCCCGGGCCGGCTCTGGGGAAAACTCCGGTGCTGTGCCAGGAGTGGGGAACGGCCAAGGCGTGGGCTCTGCCTGCAGCTGAACCTGATGAGCCACTGCTCAGTGGCTCAGGATCTAATAACTGCGGCACGGAGCAGGCAAAAGAGAAGGAGGAGGCTCCTCCATTGTGAGGTTCCACAGGCAAAGGTTTATCCCAAGGGAAGGATTCAGAAGCAAAGAGCCACCAGCACTTCTGTGCACGGCATTTTATAGGGGTACAACTCAGGGGGTGGATACAAACCATTGACCAAGAAGGAATCTGCAGGGCAGGAGCGAGGGGATTACATCAGGGGCTTGGGACTAATTAGGACAGATGGGAGGAGAGGGTAGGTGCCATGGATGAGTGGGGTTTCCTGCAATAGTGGAATTCCAAAGGGGTGGTGCAGTCAGGGATTGGTCCAAGACAAAACTGACAGGGAAGGTTCAGGAATAAAGAGCTGGGTTACCCTGACAGGCAGGGAAGAGCTGGAACAAAGAATGGGGAATGGCATGAGGGACAGCTTTGAGGGAGGGCAAACCCTAGGGATAAACCAACTTGGGGAAAACATGGGGTACATTAAAACAAACTGTCATACAGTAACTGATAAATAAACACAAACTGCAACACCCCAGGGAAATGGGCACAGCACCAAGCCCGTCTGAGGTTGAGAAATCTTTGAACAACATGGAGCAGTCACTCAAGCTTTTAGACACTACATCAAAAGTCAAGGGTTGTGACGTCTAGGTTTACATGAGTATGTATATACTCCTGAGTTTTACTTTAGGCAGTGTTTTAAGAAACTTGTTTTATGTCCGATCATAGCCCAGTTCCCTGTAGATTGTGTGGAACGTGTAATCCTTTTGTTTTCATTGCTTGTTAGGACTATAAAAAAGAATATTGGTGCTGGGTGACTCAGAGACACCCAGTGTGTGTTAAGTGCAGTATACAGGGCACAAAGAAGGAAAAGAGAAGCAGTAATAACAGATAACTGATATGTTTGGAAATTAAGATAGCATTAAGAATGAATAACACAAGAAGTAAAAATGTTATTAAAAAGAGTCCACTAGAATGTATTTTAGCACATGAGAAAGATTTGGGAGGAATCCTGGAGGGTAATTTTTCAAAGAAAGGTAATCTGATTAAATACTCTACCCAATGGTAGTAGCCTTGGTATCAGTTAGAAAGTGGTGAAAAGTGACCCCCTAATGGAACTTTAAATTATCATACATTGTGACAGTTGATGTTATTTTTATGAAAAGGAGAGAAATGAGATTATGTGAAATATGCAGACGTGTTTTTTACCCTGGAGAATAAACCTGAGTGGCAGAAAGAATGTGGCTTTGATTTGGCCCCACAGGACCCTTTAGTCCTAACCTTGGAAAGAAGTAACAGGCAGAAAATCAAGAGATGCTGTTCAGCATGTAGCATAGGGCAGAGATGTTTGAAATTGGCTAAAAAGCATGAGGAAGATTGTGTTCTAGGTGTCCAAGAGTGACAGCCGAGTTACCCCAGGCCAGCTTGGGTACACTCCCCCTCACCCAACCACTCTGCACCCTGAATGAAACCCAAATGGCAGTGAGGATGAGATGAATAATCCTGGGGAGGGGACAATTTCAGAGACCCCAGTGACAACCAACACAAGGAATAAAACCAGGACAGCTTTGCCTTTCGTCACCCCTTTAAGGCAAGTAGTGGGTCCCCAAGGAGAAGCCATGTGGATGAACTTCTGCTTTTCTACTAGTCACCTGAAGAGTTGGCAGGAAAAAGTTAAAATTTATAGAGAAAACCCCAGCAAAGTAGCAAAACAATTTGAGTTCATAGTCAAGAATCGAGACCCAGAATGAGGTGATGCTGATTTCATGCTGACAGAGCTAAGAAAACCAGCAAAAGAGTTGGTGATAAAGGTCGCCAGAGCCCATGTGCAGGGACAAATTGCTAGTGGAGCCTGACAAGGTACAGTGGACCAGCTGTTTCCTATTGTAAACCCTTTGTGGGACCCAAATGATGCAGGCAGCTGTGCAATGTTAGCCAGATGCCAGGAACTAGTCAAATTTAAATTAAAAAATGCCATTCCAGAAGCAATGAATTGGTCAGTAATATATAATGTTACACAGGGACAGCACGAGTCACCCACTGACTTTGTGAACAGGCTCTGAGCAGCTGCACGGAAACGCACAGCCCTGGATCCCTGGTCGGATATGGGAAAGCAGCAGTTCCTTTCCCTGATGTTTGGGCAATCTAGCCCAGATGTCAGGCAGGAACTTCAGAAGCTGAAAGAGCCTGTAAAGAGAGACTTAAAGGCATTAATGAAAAAGCATAGAAGGTGTATGATAATAAAGACAGAGAAAAAGAAAAAGAACTCCCTGCAGCCATGGTGGCAGCTCTGGATCAGCTCCAGGGAGAGGACGTGGGCGTGGATGAATCAGAGGCAGGGGCCAAAATTCCAGAGGCAGAGGAGGTTCAAACCAGCCATAGGCCAAGCTGGGGCCAAATCAATGTGCATATTGTAAGAAAGGACACTGGAAATGCCATTGCCCAGAGTTAGCAGACACAGTGCACAAAACTCTTGTAGCCACTCTAGATGATAAGAAATAACCAAGACTGGCAGATCTTACCCTAGCAGGCCCACTGGTTAAAATACAGCTGAAGAATGAGAAAGAAGTTGAATTTTTAGTAAATACTGGAGACACATTTTCACTCTTGAATCAAGCATTGACACCCAAAAGTGAAAACTGTCTTCAAGCAAGAAGAGCCACTGGCCAGCCAGAACAATGCATTCTTCCTGAAACTGCTTAAATGTAAAATTGAGAAGAAAATGGGAATACATCAGTTTCCTGATTCACCAAACTCACCCAAATCTGCCCTAGGCAGGGATTTGCTGGAAAATTTAGAAGCGACAGTTGAGCTTATAAAAACAAAAATGAAATTTAAGGTACCTGAAGACAAGTTGGTTTTAGCATTAGGACTGACAATTGACACAAGACCAACAAACAATAATAACTCTTTAGGGCAAGTATTGAATCAGGTGTACCCAGGAGTAGGGGATACCAATAGGCCAGGAAAATCAAAACGAGCAGACCCTGTAAAAATCGAGCTACAGACAAGAGTTAGGCCAGCAGTCAGAAAGCGATAGCCTTTAAGATTAGAAGATAGGAATGGAATAGAGCCAACAATTAATAAATTCCTGATGTTAGGATTATTGGAAGAATAGGAGTCAAAATTTAATACTCCTAGATTGGCAATAAAGAAACCTAATGGAACTTAGAAACTAGTGCCAGATTTACAGGCAATTAATGGTTTCTACCTTACTAGCTAAACTTCGAGGTGATTTAATTTGGTTTCCAGTGATAGATGTGAAAGATGCTTTCTTCTGCCTGCCACTTGCGGAAGAAAGTCAAAATATATTTGCTTTTGAATGGGAGAACCCTAGCACAGGCAGGAAAAATCAACTTAGCTGGGCAGGATTACCTCAAGGGTTCAAAAACATTCCCAATTTTTGGGAGTCAGTCGGCTGAAGAATTAGAGCTATGGCAATCGCGGCCTGGGGAAGGAACACTCCTACAGCATGCAGATGGTTTGTTAATTGCTACTGACACTACTAAAGAATGTTTTGAGCGGGCAGTGAACCCTTTGAATGTTCCTGGACTGAGTGGTTATCGAGTATGTGCACAGAAAGCCCGGCTGGAGCAGCAGCTGTGGCTGTGCCCCTCCGAGGGGGCGCTCGCAGTCCCCGGCTTGCCCTGGCACAGCGAGCGGCGGGGACACTCTCCCGCTCCTCGGGAGGCCGCAAGAGCGGCTGAGGCTTTCGCCTGCTGCGGACGAGACACCGAAGCCACGCTGGTAGGAGAAGGAGAGGGGACTCCTGCTGGGGGCAAAGTCCAGCTTTATTAGACAGCTCCAAGGAGATCTGCAACCCACGAGATCCAGAGAACTGGAGACAGAGAACTGGGCTGTGCAAGGTGTTATAAAGGGGAGGTGAACAGGGGAGGGGGTGGCCCATCTGCCAATGGAATTCCAGGAGGGCGTGGGGAGCAGGGAAACAGACATGTAGGGGAACCAATGGGGGTAAACCAGGGGAGGGGCCCCGGTGCCTGAGCCTATCGCTCGACACCCTTGGAAGAAGTTTCTGGAGGGAAGGGATGGGCTTGTGGAGTGACAGGCAGGACACAGGGGAGGGGTTGAGGGGATGACAAGGCAGTTTTCAGGGAACTAGGGAAGGAGGCAGCGAGATTGACATTAAAAAGGAGGGAGGAGGCAACAGGGGCAGAACCTCTGTAACAGGGAGGAACCGCATAAAACCAAAGTACAGCTTAATGCAACTAAAACATATAAGAACACAATACAACAAGCAACAAGTGACCTAGCTTGGATATGGGGTCTCCAGAGGACAACGATCTTTGGGAACTGCCTGGAAGGAAGCAATTTGCCAGACACTCGACCACAAACCATAAAATAAGTCCATGCTTTCCTTGGAATGACAGCTTGGTGCCAACTGTGCATATACAGCTGCAGATTGATCATGAAACCTTTATACAAATTGGTGAAAATCTCTAAAAATACCGTGATATGGATCCCCGAATTGAACAGGGCCTTTGAAGATCTGAAGGGTGAACTCATGAGGGCCCCTGCTGTGGGGCTGCCTGACGTGAGCAAGCCCTTTTGGTTTTTCCCACATGAAGGATGGAATAGCTTTAGGGGTTCTGGCACAACACCTGGGTCCTTGCAAAAGGGCAGTGGCATTTTTTTCTAAGCAACAGGATACTGTGAGAAAGGGCTGGCCCGCCTGCCTCAGGGCAGTAGCAGCAGTGATCATGAACATTGAAGAAGCAAGGAAGTTTACACTAGAACAAAAGATGACTGTCTCAGTGTCACACACGGTGTCAGCTGTTTTAGATCAGAAAGGGAACCATTGGCTGTCTTCCTTGAGATTCCTAAACTACCAAGCAGTCCTGGCTCAATCTGATGATACTGGAATTCACGTGACCAGTGTTGTTAACCCTGCCTCTTTTCTGCAAGGAAAGTCCAAAGCTGAAGCTGTGGTACACGGCTGCCTACAGCCCATGGAAGCTGTGTGCTCCAGCCGCCCAGATCCAGAGGAACAGCCGCTCCCAGATGCCGTGAACTGGTTCAGCCATGAACTGCTGCTGTGATGGCAGCAGTTTTGGGAGACAGGGAGTGCGAATGGCGGGCTACGCTGTGAGCACAGTCTCAGAGGTAATCGAGTCAAAGCCATTTCCAGCAGGAACCTCAGCACAAGAGGCTGAGCTGATAGCCCTCCCTCTAGCATTAGAAGTGGCAAAAGGAAGGGAAGTTAGTGTTTGGATGGATTCCAAACATGCCTATGGAATTGTTCATGCCCACGGAGCCATATGGAGGGAGAGAGGACTCCTGACTGCACAAAAGAGGATGGTCAAATATGCAGCTGAAATCCTCAGGCTCCCTGAGGTGGTGGAGCTCCCATTGCAAGTGCCAACTGTACATTGCTGAGGGCACTCTAAAGGTAACACCCTCCTGGAAGCAGGTGACAGATTTGCAGATTATGAAGCTCAAATTGCTGCTGAAAGAAATGAACCACTTGTGGCAGCTCTAATACCTACTGCAGTATCAACTAAGCAGCCTGTAAAATACCAACCTTCTGATTATAAATGGATTAATGAAAGTAAAGGAAAACGTTTAGAAAATGGTTGGGGACAATTAGAAACAGGTCAAGTAATAATACCAGAGAAGTAAATGAGACAATATGTGGAATCTGAACATGATAAGACTGGCTGGGGAGCAGAACCCAATACCTAAAGGTACAAATTGCAGGCCCAGGCTTGCAGAACACTGTTAAAGAAGGACCATCACAATGTGTGACTTGTTTGAGGAATAATCCAAATCCAACAGTCAGGCTAGAACAAGGGGTTTTGAGCAGAGGAGCTTTTCCTGGAGACTTGTGGCAGATAGACTTTGCTGAACTCCCAAGAAAGGGGGGTTTGCAATGTTTGCTGGTACTTCCTGATACTTTCTCTGGGTGGCCAGAAGCGTTCCCTTGTAGGACAAAGAAAGCTAGAGAATTGATAAGAAAAGTATTGCTGAATGAGGTCATGGCTAGGTTTGGTGCACCTGGAGAAATATCCTCTGACAGAGGATCTCATTTCTGTGCCATCTCAAATGGTGCAAGCTGTGTGCAAAGCATTAGGAATCCAATGGCAGCTTCACACGCCCTGCAGACCACAAGCTAGAGGTCCAGTAGGAAGGCTGAATCATATGATCAAACAGCTAAAATTTGGCAAGAAGTGCATTTATATTGGTATCAATCTCTACCTAATGCCTTCATCAGACTCAATAAAACCTAGGTCTAAAGAAAAAGCCCATTTGAAATGCTTTATGGCAGACCTTATGGATTAAAAGTCACTCATGATGAAAATTTGGCTCAAGATGGTAGTCAATATATCTATGACTATTTAATGGCTATAAACCAACAATTGCACCAGAAGTTTAGTACTGCGTTTGAGAATCAATCTAAGCAGCCAGATCATAAATTTCATACAATTGATCCAGGTGGCTGGGTGTGTGTTAAGAGTTTTACAGGTGATCATCTGCAGGAAAAGTGGGATGGACTGTTCCAAGTGCTCCTGACTACCTTTTTCCATCTGAGTAAAGGAAAGACCTGCCTGGATTCACTACACCCCTTCAATCTTCTTGATTCAAGAAATCACCAACTAAACCCTGGACAACCAAACCTGTTGGGGACCGTGGACTAAAACTGAAATTCACTCCTAAACCATTAAATTCATATTGTATTTCACTGTCTTTTTCATTGGTTATACTGTCAGTGCCTTTGATGTTAACACCTGTGTAACACTAATAGGAACCCTAGCTAATTATACAGGACTCAGGGACTGCAGGCTTTGCGGAGAGGTGCAACAATGGAACCTTCCCTTAACAGGGCTACCATCAAGCAGTTGGTCAGATTTGAGCCCCCACAGGTTCCACAATGCTGGTGCTCAATGTAGACAGGCAGGATCTTCTTGGGAAAGCCCCTTTTCCATTACAGCCTCTCAACGAGTCAGTCACAGAGGGCTGAACAGGTCTGGAACAAATCTTGGCAGCGTTTCCGCTTACACAGCTGGGTGGGTCAGTGGCACCCAGCCAGTGAGTGATGATGGAAAAAGTGTCTTTTTGATAGACATAGGGGAAACAAGCCAGTGAGAATTACCACCAACTGCCTTCTTCCTGATGCATCTGGGTGCCTTTGTGGGAATGGAATAGCATTAAAACAACTAGCAGGTAACTGGACTGGCCAATGTACCATGAGATCCCTTATCCCTTGGTTACAGGTATAAATCAAATTCATGAAATGACAGGTATTATTCGAGGACTGTGGAAGAACAGGCTCACAAAAAGAACACCCAATAACCCAGTGGTGTGATACAGCAAGAGTTTCCACAGTTTTGTGAGGGCGTTGCTCCCAAATTTTGGAATTGCACAACTGGAAAAGGCAATTTCAGACATCCCAGCCGAAATAGAACTGATTGCTAATTCAACAGCAGATGCCTCAGGAAGACTACAAAGAGAAACAGACTCACTAAAAGAAGTAGTCTTTCAAAACCGCAGGTAACAGCCAAATGGGAGGAGTTTGTATTCTAATTAATGCCAGTTGTTGCACTGCTATAAATCAATCAGGGCAAATAGCAATGGATATCTGTGCCATTTGGCAACAGGCACAAGTACTCCCTGCAGTAACCCAAGGCATTACATCTTGGAGCAAATATTTGAGGGAAACTCTGACATCTTGGCTACCTAATCTGAACTGGCCTACACAACTTTTGGTAGGAATTTTAGGAACTGGAATACCATTCTTAGGAACCTGCATGATGAGCCAATGTTTCATATGGTATTGTAAACAAACTGCCAACACATATCACGAATGGAAGCAAAACAAAATGAGGTAAAGGATCGAAACAGGTAAATATTTTGAGAGCACAACAAGACTATAGTTGCCAAAGAATTTGCAAAGGATAAAAGAAAGGGCGGACTTGATGCCTAGGCAATGAGATAATGCTTGAGCTACACAAAAAGTTGTAGCTGTGCAGAAAGAAGTAGCTACTTTGTAACAGGGTAGGCGAATGAAGCACCTTTTGGAAATCAGCAAATTTAGCAGAACAAGCTACCTGCAAAAGCTGACCACTGGCTGTTGGAGCAGACAATCCTATAGAGCATGCACAAGAAGCAGGCGTGAGAACTCAAGCACGAGGAAGACTTATGAGCCTTCATCCAAAACGACCACCAGAGGCTGATGACCACCTTGTGCAGAAACCGTGCATGTGCTACAAGGGCTTGCATCATCATGGGATTAGAAAATGTGTTGCAATATGAAGGTGGGGAAAGTATAATGTGCACATGCAGTAAAACATGTATAAAAGCTAGAACTGTTCAAAGGATGGATGAGTGAGTTTGTGGCGGAGCAATGCCCCTCACTCCCGGCATTGAATAAACAAATATCTTCTCCATAGGCCTTATACTATTGAGGGCTGTTTTCTTGCCTAGTTTTTGGGCACCAGCACCATAATCAGACACACAGAACAGCTTCTCCTCCCAGTTATCTCTATCCACTGCACATCCCCATGTGTCTGCAATGATGTTCACTGGGGAACTTCCCTATTTTTGGCTGTCCATGGCCACGCTCAGCAGGGATGCAGATTAGTGTGGACATGAGCTGCCACAGACAGACACACAGTAACTGGAGCCTAGAATATCAGAGGCTGGGCAGATTCTTTTTTTTTTCCAGAATGCAGGAAAGAGAGTCAGAAAAGCACAGCATTCCACTGAAATCTGATTTTTTTGAGAAACTCGGAAACTGATGATGTTGTGGTGCTACTGCCAATCCCTTCCATGAAAATAATTCATTTCAGGAAGGAGCAACATCATCTGACAGAGACCAAGTCTTCCCAGCAGTTTCTCCAGGTGCTCTGGCCATCAGCCCCTGCAGGAAGGAGCACAGCCGCCAATGCAGGTGGGCTTTGGCTCCCTGTGGCACAGAAGCCCCCCGGGGCACAGGTCTCTGGGGCAGGAGACGGGCACCAGCGCTGCCAGGGCTCGGGGGTGGCAGCTCTGCTTGGGCGGGGACTCTGCCACAGCTGCTGCTGTCAGCGCTGCCCGGGCCCCAGGGCTCAGAGCAGCATTCGTGCCCGGGCCCACACATTCCTTGTGCGTGTAACACCCATGGGTTTGGGATGGCCACGGGCCGGGACGTGTCCCAAGGAGGCCATGCCAGCTTCCCTGGAAGGCCCCGGGCCCTTCCCAGCGTGGCTGCGTCGGCAGCCCTGGGGGCTCCTTCTGCTGCCCTGAGCCCGCAGAGCAGGGCAGCGTTTGCTGATGCTCTGAACCCTTCCTAAAGATCCTGTGGGGCTGCCTTAGACACCTGGGGCCAGGCATTCCTTCCAGCCTGGGCCACTTTGCCTGGGCTGGGGGCGGCCCCAGGGCAGGCGGCAGTGTGTGCAAGGGCCCTGGCTGGCACGCTGCAGCACGGTCACCATGTGCCATGGAACGGAACCCGGTGTCCAGGGGCCCTTTGTGACACGTGGGAAATAGAAGCTTGCCCGGGAGCTGGGAACACGCAACGGGGCACAACGGGACAGAGTGGTGCCGTGAGGAGCCCCCGCACAGCACGCTCGTTCCCGTCTGAGCCCGAGCTTTTCTGCAGCCTTGTTCCTGCAGCTGAGCTCGAGGCCAGAGCACAGGACTCGGTGACCCGTGGCCTTGCGAGGCTTCTATTCTGCAGCTGCCCTCAAGGGCAGAGCATGGGATATGGTGCCCCGGAGCTTTCCCAGGGCACCTCTCCTGCAAGTAGCTCCAGGCAGAGACATGGAGCAGAGACCCCCGAGAGTGCCCAAGATGGCCTGGCTGGAGGAGGAGGAGGAGGAAGAAGGCCCTGGAGCTGCCCCAGCACATGAGACTGAGGAGGTGGTGCCTTTCCATCCACCCCAGGAGGGTGAGTGGCAGAGCTGGGCTGCAGGGCTGGAGCCTGCAGCCAACTTGGCCCCATCCCATCTCATCCCGTGCCATGCCATACCATTCCATTCCATGCCATGCCATGCCATGCCATGCCATGCCATGCCATGCCATGCCATGCCATGCCATGCCATGCCATGCCATGCCATGCCATGCCATGCCATGCCATCCCATCCCATGCCATCCCATGCAATCCCCTGGGGAAATGCCCACGGACAGGATGGAAGAGGGCCCGGGCAGACACCCCGCAGTGGCCGTGCTCCATACCCTGGGGCATCCCGGGGCTCTCCCTGCCTGGGGGGCGCAGGGCTGGGCTGTGTTCTCCGGCCTCTCCCGCAGCCCCTCAGCTCTGGCTGCGCTCGCTCTTTGCCAGATGCAGCCGTGGAGCGCACACAAGAGCAGGAATCCAGCCGTGGCCTCTTCCGCAGAACAGCGCAGGTACCTGCAGCCACCCCCAGCTGGGCTGGGCCTGCTGTCCCTGCTCAGTCCAGCACCGTGTGTGCAGCACTCCATGCAACATCCCCGGCTTCCTGCCCTTCTCCTACAGTTTGTTTGCGACTTCATCCGGAGCATTCAGCAGGAAGAGACCATCACCATGGGCACTGGGCTCAGAGCTCACTCAGAGCTCCTCCATCATGAGACCAGTGCCGCCCTGCTGGATTTGCTCCTGGAGAAGGGTGTTGCCAGGCCAGAACAAGTAAGCAGCCTGGGGCCAGGCTTCCATTCCCCCATGAGTCACGTGGCTTCCCCAGCCACGCCTGCTGCTCCCTGGGAGCCTTTGAGGCCATGGCAGTGTGCTGGGAAGGGAAGTACTTCTCTGGGGACCCTGGGGACATTGCTCCCTCTGGCAGCTTTCCAAGTCTCCCCGTGCCTTCTCCAGGTGCCCGCCATGGTGAGGTTCATCCACCAGTGGCTCCTGGCCAATGATTCTGCCGAGCACAGGCTGGACGAGGCCCTGCTGCAACTCACCAAAGCACACCCGGGTGACACAGTCGTGACGCTCCTGCGTGTGGCCCCGTCCTGTGACAGGTATGGGGCCCACCTGCCCAGAGAGCTCAGGCCTCCCCAGCCCATCACCCTGTACAGCCTGACGCAGGTGTCTGAGCAACAGAGACTTCCAGGGCCCTCTGGCTGCTGCCTTTCCCAGCCCTGGCACGTCAGCCCCCGAGCCTGCTGCCATGCTCCCTCCCTGCCCCTCAGGGCTCTGTCCCCACAGGCCTGGGCTGCCTGGCTGCTGCTGGCCAGGGCCAGTGGGCAGAGGCAGAACTGGCAGCCAGCTCAGCTCCCCCCGGTGCTGTGTCTGAGACCCCACCTGAGACAGAGCTCTGACCCCGCAGAGCTGCCATCACCATGTGGAAGACCATCATGTGCTCGTCCAGGACTGCAGAGCCAGTGCAGCTGATCCTCCTGGATGTGCTGGGGAGCTGGCCAGAGCACAGCACGTGCACCTCCGATGGGGACCAAACGGGTGTCTTTGGCCTGGCTGTGAGTTTCTGCAAGTGGCCTTTGCTGGCCCCAAGGCCGCCTCTCCAGAGCTCTCCATCCTCCTTCCCCTACTGCATCTGCCTGCCTCAGGCGCTGGCCTGAAACCTGGCCCACGGGGCAGCTTCAGGCCCAGCAGGCCCCGTGCTCCCCCTGCCTCTCTCCGGGCCTCTCCCTGCCACGCTCGGGCCCTGCCACACGGACGCCTGGGCACTGAGCGCTGTCTCGGGGGGCTTTGTCCTTTGCAGGCAACCGTGGTGATGTGGAAGATCCTCCAGGAGCCCCCTGTCCCACGTGTGGTGAGGCCGTATTTCCCCCGCCTATTTGTGCATCTGCTCTTCCAAGTGTTCTTCAGCACAGAGGAGATGCCAGAGGAGGTGCAAACCTTCTGGAAGGAATGCTTGGAAGAGCACGGCCTTGCCATCAGCCCCAACAGGTGCTCCATCCCACTCCTCCTGTCCCTGCCACGTGGCCTGCCAAGGAGCCAGTGCTACCTGTGTGACCTGGCCTTTGCTGTGCATACAGGTTTGCAGTGCAGACCCTGAAGTCCCTGCTCTGCCAAAAGCAGTACAAGGATGTGGTAGTGTCAGTGGAACGCAAACGTGGCTGGGACACGCTGCTCTGTGCTGACACCCGCCACTATGCCGTGGGTCTGCTGGCCAGGTGAGACTCCCCTTCTCCCCATTGCTCCCGGCATTTGTGCTTTGTGCCCGAGCTGTCCCACACATACCCCGAGGCCCTGGGACACACTGAGGGATGCCTAAGGACACACTGAGGGACGGCCAAGCAGACTGGAAAAGGTTTGGAGGGGAGAGAGCGCAGCAGGAGACACCTCCTTAAGGGCCCAGGGCCCCTTGCAGGACGGTGGTGAAAGACCACCAGGCTCTGTGAGCCTGTCTTTGGAGACATTTACTCAGGTTCCTGGTCCCTTTTTCACCCTCCTAGGGAGATGCGCCATGCTTGTCTTCGGTTGTGTTCCAGTATTGCACTCCACCTCCTCTGGCTGCTCAGCACACAGGAGCCACACTGGGATCTGCCCGCCCTGGCATTCCTTGTGGAGGTGAGCCGGGTGTCCAGTGCTACCTGGCTGAGCTGCCTCCCAGCTCTCTGCCCTCTCGTCGCCGCAGCCACCTGGGACGGTGCCCGCGCCCTGTGCTGCTGCTGCTGCTGCTGCTGCTGCTGCTGCTGCCTGGGCCCAGCCCTGTGCGGCTCCGGGCTCCTGCTGGCCGGCTCCCTGTCACTGCCCTGTGCCTTTCAGGTCCTCGAGTGCCTGGACCCCAGTGAATGTGGGGACAGTGTTGTGAAGGTCTCTTCACGGTACCTTCAGAGCGAGTGCAGGGAGAGGCGTCGCCTGGCGCTCAGGGCCCTTCTCGAGCTCATTGATGATCCCTCAATGGTGAGAAGGGGGCAGTGGCTGAAGCTGTGCTGAGAACGCAGTGGCTTGGCCTTGCCTGGGCTTGGGGTGCTGGGGCAGCTGCTCCCAGCTCTCCTGCCTCCCACTTCAGCTGCCCCAGTGCTTCGGGACAGGCCTTTGGCCTCTGGGCCCTGCAGCAGCAAGCTGGCCTTTCACAGACTTGTGTTCCGCACAGGCCGAAAGAATGTGGAGCTTGACCGAAAGCCTCATGGACCTACTGGGGGACAATGATGCAGAGATAGCTGGGATGACACTCATCACACTCAGCTTTATACTCCTGCACAAACACATTCTGATGGCAACCACCATTGCCCTGCAGCTGGCTGAGGCGCTCCTGCCCCTCTTTGACCACGTAAGGCTCTGTGCCCCCAGCTACAGCCACTGGCTGCTGCCTGGAAACTGTGTGCCCTGTGCATTTCCAGCCCTGTGCCCAGGGGGCCCTGGAGGAGCCAATGCTGAGGTAGTTTTTCCTTTTTTTTCATACAGGATAATAGCCAGGTACAGCTGCTCTCCATCAAACTCTTCCGAGACATGATGGAGTATTTGGAAGAGAGAGAAAAACCTTTGGAAAGCCCTGTGCAACAGAGCCTGCTTCCACTCTTCTTCCACTGCAATGATGAGAATCAGCGTGTGGCAGAGGTGAGGACTGGTGGGCTGCTGCTGTCCCCCTGGCAGGGGGCTGGGCTGCCTCCTGCCCTGCGCCTGCTGGACCGCAGCCTCCTCCAGGCCATGGCACGGGGAGGCGGGTCCCGTGCCCTGGGCTGTGGGGCCATCTCCACGTCTCTGCTGCTCTCCAGGCTTCTCGGGAAACACTGCTTTATGCGGTCAAGTTCATGAAGAGGAAGGATCTCAAAAAGCTGCTGAAGGAGCAGAAACTGTGGAAGTTCAGCAAGTGCCTGGTAAGGACGGCCTGGAAGCCACAGGCTCAGCCTGGAGAAGGCCCCTGAGGGCGGTGCTCAGTGTGCGGGGCCGAGCAGCTGTGCCCCTGCCCGCTGCTGCAGCCAGAGGCCGCGGGGGCTCTTCTCCAGGCTCCCGTGGGCCCCAGCCGGGTGTCCACGGAGCCCCGGCCCGGCGGGGCTGCGGGGCGGCACCGCGGCTCCCCGGGCAGCAGCCGGCCCTCTGCCCCCTGCCCTCGGGAGCCCTTGGCCAGCGGCTGCTGGCCGCGCCTCAGGCCTGTGGGGCCAGGGGAGGCCGGGGCTGGGCGCAGGCAGCGCCCGGCCCAGGGGCGGAGCCCGCGCCAACCCTTCCCTCCTGCCGCTCTTTGCAGCTGGCAGAGGACAGGAGCAGAGCGGCCGAGCATCTGCGCCGGGCCCTGCGCTACCTGCGGAGCCCACAGGAGCCCCTGCGAGAGGCGGCCGTCAGGTTCATGGGTGAGCCACGAGCCCGGGCTCCCTCCCCGGCCCGGCCCGCCATAGCTCGGCCCCAGCCCCGCCTGCTGCCCCGGCAGCGCCAGCCGGGCCCGGCGCCGTGGAGCCCCGCCCGGCCTGGGCATTGCTGCTGCCGCCCTCTGGCAGCCGTGCTCTGGGGCGGCAGCGTGCGGCAAGGGCCCGGGCTGAGCCCTGCCGGGCCAGCAGCCCGTGTGGCCGCAGGGCTGGCAGCGCCGCCGGTAGGGAGCTGTGCCGCTGGCGCCCTGACAGGCTCTGTGTTCACAGGCATGGCCGGGCGGCACCTGAGGGGGCAGCAGCAAGAACTGCAGCTGATCTGCACTGGTGAGTGAGGCCAGCGGGCTGACAGCGGGGGCTGCCGGGGACAGCTGCAAGCCCTGCCCCGGCTGCGGAGGGCTGTGCTCCCAGGGGCAGAGCACCCTGAGATTTCAGGGCCTCGTGGCCCATTCTTGGCCAGCAGCTTCGGGCTGATCCCCTTGCTCCCTGCTCCCTCCTGACCATGGCAAAACCCAGCTGCGATGGCCCTGGCAGGCAGCTCTCCTCGGCTCCCCGCAGCTCCAGCTTCTGACCGTGGCTCTGTTCCTCTCTCTTGTAGCCCTTGAAGACAAAACAAATGACATCAGCCTCGCCGTCGGAAGCCTGGCAATTCAAACTCTGTGCATCCTCAAGGCAGGAGAGCGGGCTCCCATCTCCAGCTTCCAGTGGCTCCGAAATCACCTGCGCAGGGCATGGAAGACACGGCCTCATCTCTCACGGCTCGGCTGCCTGCCCTGCCGGAGCTCTGAGGAGAGCTGATCCCAGAAGCTCTTTTTGCTGGGGCCACCTGAGTCAGGATGAATTTTCTGTTTCTTCAAGAATGTTCTTTTCCTTTTATCCTTTTCCTTTCCAATGTAAATATAGACTATGTTATAATAGACAGACTCCCAAGATCTTTCTTTTGCTGCCCAGGGTCCACAGGGCATAGGGGAGGAGAGGGAAAAGGGTGCTTGTGCTCAGCCAGCTTCCCAGGCATGCAGTGCTGCAGGGAAAATGGCCAGAAGCCCCTTGGTCTTTGGTGGTTCTGCTGAAGCCTTTGTGCTGCCCACAGAGCGACTGGGCAGGGGCCGGAGCTGCGGGGATCCCTGCCAGAGCGGTGCCTGGAGATGGCCACAAGCCCTGTACCAGGCAGGAAGCGCCATCCGTGTCCTCCCGCCCGTGTGCTGCTGGCTGCCTTGCCGAGGGCTCCCAGGTGCCTCTGGATGGGGCTGCTCTGGAGCTGCTGTGGGGCTGCGGCGCTGCTGCCGGGCAGCTTGGCTGGGCTGGGGCAGGGCCTGAGGGGCTGGGGCGCTGGCAAGCCCTGAGCAATGGGGCTGTCAGAGGCCACAAGCAGCCCCCTGGCAGCTGCCTCCCTCCTGCCAGAGCTGACTGGCAAGACGGATCCCGGGCACTCTGCAACTAACAGCATCAGTGTTGTTGGAAACCCAAATGCAGGGAAATGTCGGACCTTTGGTCTTTTCAGCAAAGCTTAGAATTAAACACAGCATTTGAGCTGAGACCTTGGTGTAATAAGTAGCAATATATTTGTTCATTAATTTAATCAATAGCTAAATAGTTATACAATATCAAAGCCATAACTAAATAGCTAAAACCGCTTTATTTTAAATGTATAGCCACATATGGTTCACATATGGTTGCTTGGCTTGCAGGAATCGTATAGTGCTTTCGGAATTCCATGGTAAAGAAAAGTTCACCTAAGAGGTCACAGAGGAGAGCTGTAATAACAATCCCTAAAGTCGCAAGAATTGCTTAGGCTTGCAGGAATCGTATAGTATTCTGAAAATTCCACTGTATAGGTATGCCTTATAAGGAAAAGTTCACTCAGCGGTTCAAAGAGGAAGACCTGGAGCCTTCATCCCACGACCACTAGAAGGCAGAAAAAGACCCCCTAGCAACTGAACGAGCAAGCGCAAAAGACAGACCACGTCATCCCTGGACCTGGGAGAAAAAGGCAATAAAAGGTGGACTTTGGGGATAGGAACGGTGCGAGCCTAGAGGAGCGGAGACTCCCGGCCGCCCAGTGCTGAACTTTGCTTATTCTTGCTTGCATAATAATAATAATAAATTTATAATTGTATGATCCTTGAATCCAGTGAATTCATTTATCACACTTCCTTCCTTCCTTCCTTTCCTTCTTCCTCCATCTTTTAAGTGATGTTGGCATTTTTAGATTAGTTTAGAGTAAAAACTCACTGTCTAACATAGGTGATAAGTATTGAGAAGTTATGGTAAATAGTGTACACGTAGTTTTGAGTATAAAAAGATAACACCACACAGTTCCCCATGGTCCCTCACAGGCCCCTCATGGCTCCCTCACAGTTGCCCAAGACCCCTCACAGCCCCTCACTGTGGATGCCATGGCACAGAGAGAGAGAAACAGCAAGTGTTTCTCACAGCAGCTTGTGAGAATTATTAGCAAGCTGTAAGAATGTGAGAACTTCAGTATAAACAATCCGCAGGTGGTGTTCTTCTACTTCATCTTTCTCTTCTTCTCAAGGACGTTGTCTAAAGAATGTGTTTTTGTTAACTAGCCAATCAAACAGAATATATCGTATCACTCTATAAAAACCGCACGGTTCTCTTGAGTTAAACCTTCTTTTAGTCTTTCTGCAATACTGCCTCCTGCCTGTTCCTGTGTCATTCTGGGCACAAGAGTGACACCTCACGGGCCTTCATGGCCCCTCAGGGCCCCTCACAGCTCAAGGCTCTTCACGGCCCCTGAGCCGCCTCCGGCCCCGCCATTGGCGCCGCTCTTTGCTGCTGGCCAATGGCGGCCCGAGTCTGCAGTGACGTCACCGCTCACCGGGCAAAGGAAGGCCTGGGGCTGAGGTGCCCCGGGCTGGTCGGGAATGGGGTCCGGGGCTCCCCGGGCTCATGGAAACGGGGGATCCAGGGGCTGGGAGAGGAGGATACCCGGGAAAGGGGGTGCAGGGGGTGTCGGGGCAGGATAAGGGGGTGCAGGGGGTCCTGCAGCTGGGGAAGGAGATGCGAAGGGTCCCAGTGCCCAGGAATGGGCATTCAAGGGGGTCCCCGGGGGGCTCCCCAAAGCCCCTCCCAGGGGGCAGCAGGAGCTGGCTCAGGAGCTCTGGGCAGAGAAAAGGGGGTGACCCCGGCTTGGGGGGGACATGGGGGACTCACCCACGCTCCCGGGGGGACACGACCCCCGGGGACCCCCCCTCACCTTGTCCCGCAGGGGAGGCCGAGCCCCAGCCCAGGCAGACGAAGCCCCCGAGCCCCGGCAGCATCTTGGGGGGCGTGCGGGGCCGGGAGGGGCAGGATCCGGGAAAGGGCGGCGGCTGCCGGGTTCCGCGGCTGCCTGGAAACCACGAAGGCGGCGGCAGCGTCTGTGACAGCGGCGCGGCCTCAGTTGCCTGAGAACGCGGCCCTGGCTGCTTGTGCGCAGCCTGGGCTCCTGCAGGCGGCTTCACCGGGCCATTCGCCAGGGGAATTGTTCGCGGAGCATTGGCCTCTGCAAAGTTCCTGAGTGTGCAGAGCATTGGCCTCTGCAAGGAGTTCATCAGCGTGCAGAGCATTGGCCTCTGCAGAAAGTTCCTGAATTTCCTTTGAAGGTAAAGATTGACTCAAGATGAACTTTTTGGTTTTGTCTCATCTGCACTCTGAGAGAGAATGCCAAAGGGAAATACAGGATGGGATAATGCCCGTCTTCTGGTGCAGCAGTTCAGTGCTCTGCACTGCCACAGACATGTTTTATGAAAAATCCTTTGGGTTTTTTCTCCTGAGAAGCTGAGAGACCTCAGGAACCAAATGTAAACAATGGTTATCTGCTGCTGTGGAATGCAACAGGTGCATCTGTGATTGGTCTCCTAGAGTTGTTTCTAATTAATGGCCACTCACAGCTGGCTTGGACTCTCTGTCTGAGACACAAGCTTTTGTTATTCATTCTTTCTTTTTCTATTCTTAGCTAGCCTTCTGATGAAATCCTTTCTTCTATTCTTTTAGTATAATTTTAATAGAATATATATCATAAAATAATAAATCAAGAGTCAGATCCTCATCTCTTCCCTCATCCTAAGACCCCTGGGAACACCACCACAATGCACAGCTGAGTGGATGAACAATATATGCTCTACTGATTGTGCTTTTTTTTTTCACTGAAGGAATGCAACATTTTCTAAATGTACTGCTCTATACTTTTTTTCCCCGTCTAGTGGTTGCTTAAACTGCTTAAAGGTGAATGAGGTCTGTTCAAGTTTCATCAAGTTTCAGTGGGTTGTTATCATCTGGCTATTAAAATTATTAGGGAGAGGCCTGTGAATTGAGGTGCAAATGAGACCATATGCCAAAATCAATAGTCTGGATTTTATGTAACAGTAAATGTGAGGAAGAGAGAGAGAAAGGAAAAGAAGAAGAAGCGGGGGGGTGGCAGGGGCGCGGGGGGGATGGGGGGTTGGGAAGAAGGGGAAGAAGGAGAGTGACAGATGAAGTGAAAAACATCACCATTCCATGGATCCCATTGGCATACCATCAAATCCTCTTCTGGTCTTCTCTGTGGTGAGGTCTCGCAAAACGTAAGACTCCAATGGATTCATGCAGATTTGGGCAAGGTGGGACCTCCCAGGTGCCTCCCTGGGGTGGGGCAAGTTGGACCCTGTCTATTGCTACTTTCAAATAATATAAAATCTTTAGCATCTGTCTGTCCTTTGAGTCTGCCATCAATTGGCTTCTGGATTTTCAGAGCTGTTGTGTTACTTTGCGTGCCCTGCAGTCGTCTGGTGCAAGGCCTCAGGAATGGGTCTGGGGGCACTGTGGAGGTCTTTGATGGGAGGTTTGTGTGCAAACCTGGCCTCAGCAGACGAGTCTGTGGCTATGACTTGCCCACCTTGAAGGCAGACAGAGCTGATTTTCAGGACAGCTGCTGGGTTTGGCTTTGTTGTGGATAGGTTTTTCTCTGCAGCCTTGTTTACTTCTCCCCAGCCCTGAGCTAATGGGACAATAGTGTCACCTTTGTCTTGTCTCAAGTTCCCTTTGGCAGCTTAACTCCCAGTGCCAAGTTCCAGTCCAGAGGCATTTTCAGGGAAGGGTGGGCTTGGGTGGTCGCAGCTTCTTTATACAGTTTTGTCCCAATGGGCAGAAAGTCCTTTATAACAATTTTTAAGCCATTAGCCATAACATTCCAGTCTCTCCCAAGTCCTGTGAGGAGCAGCTGAGAGATCAGGGGTGCTTTAGCCTAAAGAAGAGGATATCCACTCTTGCCATTTTAAAGTAATCTTTAGGCTGCAGCTTTGTCTGTTCTAACTATTCTTAATGTTCAGATTTTTAGCTCCAGGTTTCAGTATGATCCATCTTTGAATTGCACAAGGCAGCCCTACAGTTCAAATAAAGTCCAACTAGAGGCCTAACATACTAGCTACTTAGACCAAACAAGCACATAGCTACTTTCAAATCATAGAAAATTTTTAGCACCAGTATATGCCTTGAATCTGCCATGAACTGGGTTCTGGATTTTCAGAGTTCCATTGTTGCTTCTTCCAGTTTTGTTGAGGCATTGTCACTCATCTGGGAGATCCTGCCTTCAAAATGGCTTCTGGATTCCCAAAGAAGACCTTGACACCTCGTCTTTTGTCCAGGGAAAGACTGACATCTTTCACTGTAAGTACCCACTGGGCTGTGTTAAGGCTGCAAACTGCCCTGGTGTCCCTGCTCTCCCTGCCCCTGCTTTAGTGCAAGCAAGAAAATGCTTTAAGTAGGTAATAAGCAGAAATATTACAGTAAGGCTACGAAACGCAAGTAATAAACGACACAATTATGAAGGTTTCTTTTGAGATGAACAGAGAGGGGGAATTGTGGGAATCTACAAAAGCAGTGGGTTTTGGGAAAGCTGCAAAAGGCAGCCTCAGATACAGTAGAACTGTGATTAGAGCTAAGCAGCTTCCATGAGATAGGCCAGCAGAATAATTATTTAAAAAGTAGAAAAGCAAGGACAAATAGAACAGTGGTCTGTGTATTAACGCTTGTCTAGAATAACTGCCTAAGCTACAGAAAAGTTTATCTAGCAAGATATTAGGAGGGTTTAGGCTTAATAATGGAGCTCTGTGCATTGTGCTTTAAGGCTTACAAGCAGGTATTGTATTCAAAATAAGCAAGCATTGTTTTAACCAAAGGTACGTGTGCTTATAGTGGTTGGATAGAACTACTGTCAATGTGCTTTTGCTTTATGTGATTGGTCAAGAAACTTATAAAGGAAGTTGTAACATTAAGTTCTTGGTCTGCTGCCTGGGATGTGAGCTGGTGGCATCTTCCCATTGTCATAACCATGGAATGAGACTGATGCTGGAAAATAAGACAGCTCAAGGCAGTTCCACAGCAGCCCTGTCCCGTTTGTGATTTGTAAATAGCCCCCTGCTGGTGTCAAGACCAAGCTGCCCTTGGGCACCTGAGCATGTTGGGGCGGGAAGCTCAAACTCTGCCCAAAGCCCTGTGAGAGAGGGCTGGTCCCAGCTGGAAGAGCTTCCAAAGCAGCTGTTCTCTCCCAGCTCCTGTGTGGGCACGGATCCAGCCCTGCAGACACAGTGTACAGCAAAGCAAGTTATCTGCTGCAGCACGTCCAGAAGAAAATGTCTCAGCACCTTTGTGTCCCAGATATCTTTGATGAAAAATCCTTTCCTTAGGATTTTTCCTCCTGAGAAGCTGAGAAGCCTCAGGAACAAAATGTAAACAATGATTATCAGCTGCTGTGGAATGCAACAGGTGGATCTTGGATTGGCCCATGTTGGATGTTTGTAATTAATGGCCAATCACAGCCCAGCTGGCTCAGACAGAGAGTCCAGGCCAGAAGCCTTTGTTATCATTCCTTCCTCTTCTATTCTTAGCAAGCCTTCTGATGAAATCCTTTCTTCTATTCTTTTAGTGTAGTTTTAATGTATTATACATCACAAAATAATAAATCAAGCCTGCTGAAACATGGAGTCAGATCCTCGTCTCTTCCCTCATCGTAGAGACCCCTGTGAACACCATCACACCTTTGTTCTGCAGGATGGTGGAAATCTTCCTGTGCTGGGAATTGTCCCCTGATTTTGGTTTTCCATGTGTTGATGGTATCTGTCCCAAAGGAGTTGGCTTCTCTTGAAAGCTCTGGATTGGTAGGAATCTTGAGGGCTGTACAGTTCTTTCCTGCTCCCTGGAGCCAGGGCCACAAATGTCCCTTGGTGTCTGGAGCTCACTTGACTGGAGATGCCCCAGTGCTGAGGCTCTGTCCAGGAGATCCCTCTGTTTTCTTCTCTGGAGGGTTCTGTGAGGCCAGAGAGAGAAAACAAATGCTAATTAACAGAGAGAACTACAGCTTGGACACATTCCTGTGCTCCTCACTCTTGGTGCAGCGTTCCTTTCTTGCCTCTCTTGGACTCAGCCAGCAGTGATATCTCCTTGCTGTGAGTTCTCAGTGCTGTACAGGGATGGAGTCAGGGCAGTTCTGAGAGCTCCTCCCCATTCTTTGGAAAGGTCACTGCCTCAATCCAATGAAGCTAAAGAGGAAAGAAATGCCCAAAGAGCAGAAATCCCCAACCATGTCACATGCAATCACGGAGAAGCTGATGGGACAGAGCCATGTGGTTGGAGTATGTGTATTGCACTCTGTATTGTTAATTTATTGGTGCTGAGTATTTCAGCAAGCAACTTCCAGGGCTTCCAGGACTGTCCTGGACAGAGTGACCACAAATTGTTCACCAGTGCCACTTGTTCAAGAAAAGCCTTTGTGAACAAGCCCACCTCTGAGGCTCTGTCTGGTTTATTTTTGCCTTTCCGCTGCTTCCCTCTAAGTTCCTGTGGCAGAAGTTTCTCAACATGAAGAAGAAGGCCAGCACTGGCGGGAGTTTTCTACCCAGAATTGGCCCATGTGTAGACCTGGGGAAGACTGGTCCAAAGGTAGCCTTTTCCTGCTCTTCTCCTTTCTGTTTGATGGGAAGTTTGAAGAGGGTGTGTGCTTGTGACAGGCTTGCCTCCAGCAAAAGACCTCAGTGTGCAGGTGCTGTTGTCATTGCAAGCTGCTGTTAGAGGTGGGCTGGGAGTCCTGATCTGCACTCAGCCAACACAAATAAGCTCTGCTGAAGCTGCCTAAGTGTAGCTGCCATTGCTGAAACAATGGGGGGAAGGCTGGGGACACAAAGGCACAGCATTGCCATGTGCCATTCTCCTGCTGAAGGAGCCACCTCTTGCTTAGGTGTGGTCACCATCAAATGCTCGGGGTCACAGGATTCCCTCTGGAGTGGCAGCGTTGGCCTTGGAAGGCCGAGGACCTGCAGGAATGACTTCAGCTTTAACAAAACAAATTGCTTTTATGCTTTGGGCTGGAACAATGTGTTGGAGCCTGAGGGGGTGTTAGATTTTGCAGGCTGCCAGATGTACAGGGGACTGGCCCTGGGCAGAGGGGAATGGATGTGCTTTATCTGGATCAGTGCCTTCTTGGAGGTGTGTTTAAAGCTGCTTTTCTGGCAGGAGTGGCTCAGTAGAAAGCACAGTCCCAACGGGTAGGTGACTGAGGTGGGCTGTTGTTATGAATGAGGTCCCTATATGTCTAATTTAATAAACCAACATTAGAATTGAGCACCAATTTTAATTGAGCAGCAATTTTATATGAAATCATGCAATCAAATATAATCAAGCAGATACAAAATAATTTGGCAGTGGTTTGGATAAAGCATAAGAAAACCAGTCAGGATACACTGGGCTTTTCTCACCCTGCCTCCCATACAAAAGATAAAGAATCCAAAGACAACTTCTAGACTGGATGCTAATACATATTCATCAATAATTTTCTGTCAATCTCCTCCTATTTTTGATTCTTGAAATCTATGTCCTTTGAACAACCCCACAAGCTGCACATGCACCCCAAGTCTTGTGTTATAGAAGCCAGCATTATATTCCAAAAAGAAGCCTTATGATTTCATTGATAGCTGGAATCATCCCAATTTTGTCCATTTCAAGGCCGATTCTTTAATTATCCTGAGGCCTATTGCCTTTTGGGATGTTACTTATCTCAAACTACATCCTGCATCCCGTTTTCTCATGAACATCTGAAAACATCTGTTTTGTGTCACTAATTCCATATCCTTTTCCTCGATTACTTTTGAACAAATATTTTCTAAAATATTTAAAATATAGTTACAATCGTTAGCACAAATGAGATTCATCTATCACACTGTTGAGCAAGAAATTGGCAGCAAGAGGCATGTGACACACTGGTTAAGGATTGCCCAGACAAAGC
>NC_135272.1:5745000-5747500 GCF_051311805.1 Agelaius phoeniceus | reverse complement strand
GGCCAGGCGGCGGTTTAAAGACTCGGGCGGCTCGGCGTGGCCCGCCGTGGTGGCTGCAGTGCTGGCGGCGGTGGCAGCAGGCATACCGGGTGGTGGCCATGCGGGGTGCCACTGAGGGGTGGGGAGCAGCTACTCCCACCGATCCCCTGCAGTGGTTGTCCCGTTCCCACCGGCTGCGCTTGTCCGTCGCTGTCGTTGTCCCGCCCGCGCCATGGGGGTAAACCGTGCTGCGCCAGGGAGGGGTGCCCTGCCCCCCCCCCTCTGTGGCCCATGGGGGCCGACCCGCTCGCCTCGCCATAATGGGCGACAGCAGCAGAGAGCGCGCCCTCTCTGCCCTTCCTCAGCCGCGGGGTCACGGCCCCTGGGGCCCACCCGCGCTCTCTCTCCTCAACCCACCGCCGCAGTCTCTGGCACGCACGGCGCCGCGTCCGGCACCTCTCCTCCCCTCGAGGAGCCTTTTCTCCTCGAACGCGCACCGGCAACGCCGTTGTCCGCCAGCTGTCCCCTGGCTCGACTGCCTGCCTGCTGGGGGGGTGAGCGCTCGGTGGGCCCTCCGGTGGCAGAGGCCCGCGAGCGCAGGCGATCCCGTGCAGAGCGGCCATGGCGCCGCTCAACGGGTGTCCCTCCCTGCGGGGACGGTCAGCCGGAAGGCGCCCGCCGTCAGCCGTCAGTGGTCCCGTCCCGGGCCCCGCTCGTCGCATCCTCCATCGCCCTTCCCGGCCGCATGTGGGCCTCAGGAAGGCGCGCAGGGCAGCCGCGGGGGCGCTTCTCCCCGCCTGGTCTCCGCGTGCAAACGAGGAGTGCAGGCCTTGCACCCTAGCTCAATGCTGTCCTGCCTTCTGCCGGGCGCGTGCCCGAGGTAAGGGGCCCCGGCGGTGCGACGCAGCGGTGGCGGTCCTGGGAGTGCGGCCCCGGTGGCGGCGGGGTCTTCCGTCCGGCAGGCCTTGGGCCCTGGCTATGCCAGCTTGGCTCTCGGTGGCGCCCGCCTCCGGGGCCGGGGGCGGAGCACGTCCGCCGGTCTCTCACCCGCCCAGCAGGGGAGTGGTCCCGCAGGAGGCGTGCCGGTGGGGGCTCGTCGTCGTCGCGTGCCGTCTCGAGCCAGGGGAAGGCCGTGCAGTGGGGAAAGAGATAAGCCGGCCACGCAGCGGCGCAGCGGCACTCCATGAGGCCCGCGGCGTCGGGGGCCCAGGGAGAGCCGCCGTGTGTGGGGGCTGATGGCCGTGTGCCCCCAGCCGTGTGCCATGTGTTTTGTGCGTGTCATCCCGTGAAAGTGAGACGCGGGGGGGCTGCCGTGCCCTCCCGCATTCCAGCGCGCGCTGCGTGGCCCTCTGCGTGGAGGCCGAGCCGAGCCCGGGTGCCTGGTCCGCCTCCGAAGGACGGCATTTGTGAGGTCGGCGTCACCCCTCGTGGGGGAGGCGGTCAGGAGCGCGGGCTCCCCCACGTCTTGGCCGGCCTTCGGAGTGTGGGTTGCTCCAGTTGGTTTTTATTCCCCCTTCTGTTTCTGTGTGCTCGTATGGTCAAAGCCAGGCATGCACCCCTGCGTCCTCGGTCCCAGAGTAACAAAAAAAGGGGCCGCTTGGCGTGAGCAGTGCCCGAAAGCCAGACAAATCTTAGCGGTAGATCACTCGGCTCGTGCGTCAATGAAGAATGCAGCTAGCTGTGAGAATTAATGTGAATTGCAGGACACATTGACCATTGACCATTCGAAGGCACGTGCAGCCCCGGATTCCTCCCGGGGCTATGCCTGTCTGAGGATCGCTTGATGATCAATAACCATCCGGGGGCCACGCTAGTGGCGTGGCTGGGGTTGCCTCTCTGGCCTGTTGCCCGCAGCGGGTGGTGGTGGCGGTGGCAGCATCAGCGTCCCACTGGTGCCCGAGGGAAGGCAGTCAGGGGTTCGGCGAGGGAAGCGTTTCCCTAGGAGGCCTCGATCCCTTCACTGCGGCCCGGCGGGCATCGTCGTTGTTGCAGTTGTCATCGTCGCAGTCATTGTCGTTGCCGTGCAGGGCCTTCGTCCCCCTAAATGCAGACTCGGGGAGCACTCCGTTGCTCCCCGCTCCCGGAGCAAGCCGCTGGGGTGGAGCTCGTCCTCGCCGGGACCATGCCGTGGATGCGGTGGCACGGCAGCCTGGGGAGAGCGAGAGACGGTGTCGAAAGGCGCTGCCAAGGGCCGAGAGAGAAAGAGAGAGGAGGGCGAGAAGGAGAGGCAAGGCACGGCCTCGCCCCCAGCGTCCCCCCGCACTGGCGGCTGTCTGCGGGTGGGAACCGCGGCGGTACCGTACCATGCTTCCGAGCGTGCGCGCGTGGCGAGAGCGCCGGGGATGGTTGTTCCGACCCCGTCCTCCCTTCGCCCGCCCCCTCCGCTTCTGTCACGGTCTCGGGACGCGCCGAGGGGCACCGTCGTTCCTCTCTCTCTCCCCGCTGATGCTGTCGTGCACACCACCGCCCGGCCGGTCCTCCCGCACGGGGCTGTCTCTGCCCCACTCCCTATTCAGTTCTC
>NC_135272.1:5740000-5742500 GCF_051311805.1 Agelaius phoeniceus | reverse complement strand
GAAAATCTGGGGGAGAGGGTGTAAGACTCGCACTGGGCCGTACCCATATCCGCAGCAGGTCTCCAAGGTGAACAGCCTCTGGCATGTTGGAACAATGTAGGTAACGGAAGTTGGCAAGCCGGATCCGTAACGTTGGGATAAGGATTGGCTCTAAGGGCTGGGTCGGTCGGGCTGGGGCGCGAAGCGGGGCCGGGCGCGCCCTGTGGCAGGACGAGGCACCGCGCGCAGGTGAGTGCGCTCCGCGTGGCCCGCCCGGGTGCCGGGGCATGCGCGGGTGCGCGCAGCGTCGACTCTGGACATGCGCCAGGCCCTTCCCTTGGATCGCCCCAGCTGCGGCGGCCATCGCCCGCCCTCCCCTCCACCTGCCCTCCGCCTTGCCGCGGCCGGCGCCCCATCGGCGACCGCCACCATCGTCGTAGCACGCCGCTGCCCTGTCGGTTCCTGCCGGCGGGGTCGCCGCGGCGCACAGCCGTGGCCAGCGTCAGCCGAGCAGTTCGCACGGGGGAGGGTCCCTGGAGGGGGTCTCCGGCCTGGCGCCCCGCCTCGGCCGGTGCCTAGCAGCCGGCTTAGAACTGGTGCGGACCAGGAGAATCCGACTGTTTAATTAAAACAAAGCATCGCGATGTGATTTCTGCCCAATGCTCTGAATGTCAAAGTGAAGAAATTCAATGAAGCGTGGGTAAACAGTGGGAGTAACAGTGGGACTCTCTTACTACCTGAAACCTGGCCCCCTGGTTGGACAGGGGCGACGGGTTCGGAGGTGGGCTGACCACCCATTCCGTTCCCGATGTTGAATCCGGTCATGACTCGGCTATTCCAAATCCAAATCCGTTTCTCGGAGGAGGAAACTGGGGGCAGCTGTTACACCTTACTGGGGTATCGGTGGGCACTCAGACCTCCTGAGATGATTTTGTAACATCTACAACCACCAAATTGACAGAAAATGAATTGGACTTGCTGGTGAATTTCTCTTTAGAACTATATAGGTCAGATCTGCAGGAGCATGTACAGGGGGTGGTTCATGTTTCTGTTAATGGGGGGGTGTTGAATGGGTTTCCTGAGGTGTTTGAACAGCCTACACCACAACTGAGTGAGGGGGATGACTTAAATCCTAGTCCCCCTAAGGACGATGATCAGAATGTACTTGGGAAGGGAGGCAGTGGGAAGGGGGAAGAGGGTACACCAGAGGCATTGCCTCCAGTGCCTGAGGTCTGCAGTGAACAAGCACCGGATGACATGGTGAAGGTGACTGTTCCTGACAAAAATCCACCATGTCCTTGCTGTGGTACCCAGGTCAACTCGATGTTGGCCCTAATTGAACACCTTAAGGGGTCTCATGGGAGGAAGAGGGTGTGCTTTCGGTGTGCCTAGTGTGGGAGGGAGGATTTTAACCATCACAGTACTGTTTGTCATTTTGCAAAGTGCAAGGGTCTGAAGGATGCGGGACCTCCAGTGGGAGAGTGGATATGTGAGGTATGCAGTAGAGATTTTATGACTAAAATTGGCCTAGGACAACACAAAAGATTGGCACATCCACTGGTTAGAAACCAGGAGAGGATCGATGCTTCCCAACCGAAAGAAACATCAAACTGAGGAGCCCACAAAAGATGCTGGACAAAGGAGGAGGAAGATCTACTTGTCAAGCTGGAGGTACAGTTCGAGAGTCACAAAAACATTAATAAGCTCATATCGGAACACTTAACAAGCAAAACAGCTAAGCAGATTGGTGATAAAAGAAGAATGCTGCTCAGGAAGACTGGAGTGGGTGGGGGAGCAGCTGGGAACTTGAAATCAGAACCTGGGTCAAGTCATCAATCCCAGGCAGGAACTGTGAACAATGGACTTGGGGGGAACCACCAGCCGGGAGGACCAGCTGCTGGGAAGGGAACAATAGAGACATCTGGACACCACTTTGATAGGGATAACGGTCTCCGGGAAACCGTTGGCCAGCAGAGGGCAGGGCGACTGCAGGCTCGTTATCAGAAAAGGATCAAAGAACGTTTATCAGATGGGACAATTAACAACTTCCCCAGAGCATTTGAACAGTTTTTAGAAGGCCAAAAGGTGCAACCACTGCTCAATCAGACAGCGCAGGACTGCTTTGGTTGCCTGGAATCAGTGAGCCAAATAAGAACAGCACTCCGGGGGGGAAAAGCAAAAGGAAACTCGGGAGGAGCAGCCAAGAAAACAGTTTCAGAAGTGGATGAAGGACAGAGCGATCAAAAGAGGTAACTACCTCCGCTTTCAGCGTTTATTCCATCTAGATGGGGAAATTAGCGAAGATCATTTTGGACGACATCGAATGTCTGTCCTGTGATATATCACCCAGTGAAATTTATTCGGTATTCAAGGCCAGATGGGAAACACCTGGACAGTTTGGTGTGAGACTTGAGAGTCTTTGGAGACTTTGAAATTAAAGGGAAGCCCCACCATAAGGCCTTCAGGGACTTAATTACAGCCAAAGAAATTGAAAAGAACGTGCGGGAAATGAGCAAGGGCT